>NW_015539849.1:473533-505654 GCF_001515605.1 Sinocyclocheilus anshuiensis
GAAAAGAGTGGAGGGGGGGGGGGGGGGGGGTAGTGCAGTTACAGTTGATGTTTAGGGGCTGGAATAAATGTTTAAAAAAAACTGTTATAAATCCACATATATTAAACAGTGGCAATGAGAGGTCAGTGGCAGTATCCACCAAGATACTGTAAATGATGCTCTTGACCTATTTGTGGTTTAAAAGATAAAACTGAACCCAATTTCTTTATTTCTCAACTGCTTAAACCTTACAGCCAAAGTGAAATCTTAAGATTAGATACAATAATAATAATAAAAAAATAATAATACATGTTTACAAGTTTAATTTAAGGCATCAGAACTTTTAACAGTAAAAATAAACAAAGTACTTGACAAAAAAAAAGCCTACTGTGTTAAAATAATAAAACAAAATGCATATTCAGGTCTCAGTGATACAGATTTTGATTCTGGCCCCCACCACAAAAATAAATAAATAAATAAAAATGATTATTGTTTTTGACCCATGTAACCTTGTATTTTAATAAATAAGGTTGTTATGGGACCAAAATATTAGATACCAGTTCAATTTCACAATTCCCAATTCCAATTTCAACAACACAGCAAGAACTACTAGCCAAACTAATATAAAATTCAAACATTATTAAAGACAAGTAAACAGTCAATAAAAAATGATAACAAATGATTTAAACACAGAAGTGTTAAGTTTTCGTGTTGGTCTAACAGTAATATTCTAGTAAGAATTACTGCAGACATTAAATTAATCAAATGTAAAATAACTGTATGAATTAAATATAGATTAACCTTTGTTAAAGCTATGAAAGTTATTAAGTAAAGAGCAGTGAGTGTCTTTTGTTGTTTGATAACACTAATGGCACAGACAGCAGCAGGTATATTAGGCTGTCACTTTTACCTTATTCACGGATTTAATATATTGACACACCCAATTTTCTCTCAGCTGTTATTTATCAATTAGCTCCCGAGGCTACTTGCCAAGATGGGTATTTTGACTTAATTTTGTGTGTATTGGTCTGTTCAAGTACAGTAAGCGCCCTGATACTGTATTTAATATGTGTCAATGATATTTGGCTCTCCTTGATCCCACAGGCACTGATAACTCTGGCAATGCAATTAGAGACCGTCTTAATGCACTGGACCAGGCGTTCCGCTTCCCGTGGCCGGCTATGGCGGTTCAGCTTTGTACTGCCCGCGCCGGCTTCAGCCACTGTCCGGAGGAACGCAGTTTTCATTCCACTGATTGGCCAATGCCTAGAGATGAACGCTTGAACACTAGATTCTGTGTATACAGAGATCTGAGAAATAAAGGCTTCTACCTGACCTCTGCAGGGAAGTTTGGAGGAGATTTCCTGGTGTATCCAGGTAAGTTTGTGACGACCAGGAATATCCAAAGGCCAATTTTTTTTCATTGATTACAGATGTATAAATAAGTGCAGCTTAACAGCCAAGATCTTTATATTGTCGTTTTGCAGGCGATCCTCTGCGTTTCCATGCTCATTTCATTGCATTATGCATCTCCATGGATGAAGAGTTACCTCTCTGTGATATTCTAGCTATAGCTCGTCTGGGCTCTAATGTGAAAAAAACAGTATTGCTTTGCTCTCCACGGAACCGCAGCGAGACCGGAAAGCATGAGAGTGTGGAGGGTGATGTGGTGTATTCATCGCTGCAGTGGAGTTCTATGCTGTAACTACACAAATATAGTTTGTTTGATATTAGAGAGATGATGCTTTTCAGAAACTTGGTGTGCCTTCTGCTGTGAAAAGAGTGTGTGTGATTGAATTTTGTTTGACTGTCAACATGCATTACTAGTTATGCAGAGGCAGAATATCCCAAGATCATCTAATAAAAATGTTTTGTCTTTATCTTTTTGTGCTTTTTATGTTTATTTGTAGTATTGGTTTCCAATGCCACTCAGTTTAAACCTCACAGCCATTTAAAATTACTTATAAAGTGAGATGGCAAATATATTCTATGAGATTGTTCTGTTTTTTTTATTTATATAGCGCTTTATACAATTCTGATTGTGCCAAAGCAGCTATGCGGTGTCAAACAGGAAAATAGTTTGTCTTATAATGCAAGAGGACAAAAAAAAGTCATTTTTCCAGCTAAAGTCAGTTCATTGATGATTCAGTGATGTTATCATCCAGTTCAGTTCTCTTCCAATAGTGTCTGTGCAATCAATCAGTCAGGCGTCCCCAACTAAGCAAGCCAAAGGAGACAGTGGCAAGGAACCAAAACTCCATCGGTGACAGAAATGGAGAACAAACCTTGGGAGAAACCAAGGAAATTGTTTTATTTCTGTTATGTAGTACCTGAACTTTAACTTAAAAAAAAATATATATATATATATATATGTATGTATGTGTGTGTGTGTATACAGGGGCATCTCAATAACACCAAAACTGTTACCAGCATTCTTCAAAATATCTTATTTTATGTTCTTTACTACAAAGTAAATCATACAGGTTTGAAACGATATGAGGGTGAGTAAATGATGAATTGACAAATATGTCATGGAAAGCGAAATGTTTGCAGGTCATTAACAATAATACAAAATAAAAAAACGGCACCACAGAGCAAGTAACTGTTCTGTCAACTGGCCTTAAACTCTCTTACAATGGTTAGTAATCTTTACTGATCAACCCTGAACAGACTAATACGGTTATGACTATTTTCATTACTAATTCAGGAGTAACTGTGTGTACACACAAAGAATTATATTTTAAAGGATGGTTTTTGACATCCAAAATGTTGCAGCCTTCACACAACCACAATCTACAAAAGCAGAAACACCTGACCAACCCACTTCACAGTCCAGATCACCACGGCGGTACACAATCACACAGCTGCGTAACAGCACTTAGAACTTGGGGGAAAAAATTAACAATCCTAAATGTTTTCTTCTCCTTTTAATATAGGCATTTTTGTAATATTAACCTGGAACGTGTTTGTCCTCTTAGGGAAAAAAAGTGGGTTACAGTGGGAGACACGTCATTACGGATATTCAAATGGGTCCCTGTTACAGAGACTAAACAGGTGTGTATATCATGTCATCTTAAGTGGCTGTCCACTTCTCAGATATATAAATATAGTGTTCATTTTCAAAACATCTTTTTTTCTTTTTGTAGATATACAAGCCTAAATTGTCAGGTACTGCAGTGAGGGAGCTGAAGGGCTTTCCTACAGATGTGGTGCTGGAAAACGCCCGTTCCGTGCTACTGGACTTTCAGGGTAATACCGGTTTTAACAGGCTATGTTTATGTCAGACACAAGGGAGCTTGATATTTCCTCTCTAAACAATTCAGAACATCCTCTATTTAATATAATGCAACACTGGGTTATGTTGTTATGCTCTAGTTACTTAAATGACCTTGCACCTTGACAGTGTGCTTTGCATACCTATTTTAACATAGCATGTACTGTAACATTACAGTATGCTAAAGTACTTAAACATAATTCACATATTTCTTCAGGAGACTTCACGCAAATATGTTTCATTCATACATTCACTTTCCTAAACAGATGACAACAGTAACCAGAGTTTCCTATCAGATGCCTATCAGTCTAATTCCCTAAGAGGACAAACACGTTCCAGGTTCTCTCGGTTGGTTGTGCATCTTTTCTTCCACACTTTTTCCTTCCACTCAACTTTCTGTTAACATGCTTGGATACAGCACTCTGTGAGCAGCCAGCTTCTTTGGCAATGAATGTTTGTGGCTTACCCTCCTTGTGAATATCAGTCTAATACCAAAGTGGACAGCAGCAGCAACTCCAGTCCACAGCATGTGAGTGAGGCAGTGAGCCCTTCCCATGCATCCTACTTCCGTACAGAGGATTCCCAGCCGCCCACCCTGGGACAGGAGACCATGGATGCCGAGAGAGGTGAGACAGACCAGTGAAAAAACATCAGCAAAAAGATGATTTACCTAATTGACAAGGCAGATACATAATATTTGGTCTATAATTGAATATTTGAACAGCAAAATAGCATATTAGAATGATTTCTGAAGGATCATGTGACACTGAAGACTATATTACACAAAATTCACAATTTCATTATATTAGTTATTTTACTGTATAAAGTTTAAAATTCAATCGTTAGCTTTTTTTAATAAAGAACATTTAAGAATCATTTACATATTAAAACATTTACATATTTAAAATGTGCAACTGTAATATTTTGTCCAACATGTTTATCACATATGAGGCAGGAAGTGTACTGCATAGCATATTAGAATGATTTCTGAAGGATCATGTGACACTGAAGACTATATTACACAAAATTCACAATTTCATTATATTAGTTATTTTACTGTATTTTTGATTAAATAAATAGAGACGTCTTTTACAAACATTAAAAAACCTTATTTATTCCAAACTTTTGTCCAATATATATATATATATATATATATGTTTATCACATATGAGGCAGGAAGTGTACTGCATATCCTGTCGCTGTCAACTCAAATGGAGAGTATTTTTAAGTGAAAAACGCTGCCATCTGGTGGTGTGATAAGGGCATCATAGGCACGTAACAGCTTCTTTTAATGTGGTGCATCCATATTGTGGTTATTAGATAACAGAATGTTTTATAATGAAAATAAATTTACAAATAAATTAAATAAGGGTAATGTAAAAAAATGCAAAGAGGCAGTGCCAGTGGCGCGTTAATATGAAATCTCGCGAGACAAAGACGAAGACGGCGAAATCAAGTCACAGACGGAAGAAGGCAAGAAAAAGAGGGAGATCTTGACAAACTAATAAAACCCATTAAAATGTCGGGACGGTCCGTGCGAGCGGAGACACGCAGCCGTGCAAAAGATGATATCAAAAAAGTGATGGCGGTAATTGAAAGGGTCCGTCGGTGGTAAGTTGCTTGTTTAAAGAGGGAGACAAGTTTCTTTTCTTCTACGTTACAAAAACTTCAGAGCGGCGGGGAGGGTGACGTCATTCAGTAACATGACAGACAAGCAAGGCAACCAATGGGCTTCACTGTATCCAGCGTGTAGGCGTGTCTTAGACGTGGGGTTAATGGGGATTGTACAATCTGTTGGTGATCTGTAATGGAGTGAAGTGATTTTGTCATACATTTCTGATCGGAATGTCTGAAACGTAAAAATGAGCAGTTTTATATATTAATTTTAGTTGGTCTCTGTTGAACATCCTTGTAACATATATGAGTGATGCTCATGAAACCTGCCAAAAACGTGGTAGTTTTTCCATATAAATTATAAATTAGGCCTATATATATCTTCCGTACAGAGGATTCCCAGCCGCCCACCCTGGGACAGGAGACCATGGATGCCGAGAGAGGTGAGACAGACCAGTGAAAAAACATCAGCAAAAAGATGATTTACCTAATTGACAAGGCAGATACATAATATTTGGTCTATAATTGAATATTTGAACAGCAAAATAGCATATTAGAATGATTTCTGAAGGATCATGTGACACTGAAGACTATATTACACAAAATTCACAATTTCATTATATTAGTTATTTTACTGTATTTTTGATTAAATAAATAGAGACGTCTTTTACAAACATTAAAAAACCTTATTTATTCCAAACTTTTGTCCAATATATATATATATATATATATATACACACACATGCATATACATATATATATATATATATATTTTTTTTTTTCTTTTCCATTTGAGTTTTTTTTTCCAATATCCATTATCCTGAGTAGTGATTCTCATTACTGTAATATAGATCTGTTTTACTGTATTACAAGACAATACAATGATGTATTTTCTGTGAGTTAGCATAAAATAAAAATTTGCTTTAAAAAAAAGAAATTGTACACATACAATAATGAAATTCGAAAATTTGAATATCATAAAATAATGCCATAGCAAAAAAATATCGAAATGGTCCTGAAACAGGCTTAATTTCAAAGCAACTTTTAATTTAGTATCTTTTCCTTTTTATTTTTGGGTGTGATATAAGATTTATTGTATGCATGGTCTTGACATGTTTTGTTAGATTCACCCAAGTATGTAAGATAACAGTAATGATTGTTAATCTTTCATTTCACATGTGTACATGTATTTGTACATTTTAATTTTCATGATCAAACCCCATATTTAGATGCATCAACAACCAGCAGTGAGGTGACGGATGAGCCCCCAACTCTATTTAAAGAAGATGTGTTGTCTCTCTCTACTCAGGTAACATCCACTAGCCTTCAAATAAATGTTCACCTAATGCATTGTGGGAATTAAAATTGTTAAGTTTTTCACAGGAGGAAGAGGAGGTGATTGGAGCCCCACCGCTTAAAAGAGTCTGCACTGAGCAAACATCAACTCTCAGTTAGCACCACTATGCTGAACATTGCTGGTCAAAAGTATAGAAGAATTTCTGAAAGAGACTAAACTGTACATTTCAGAGACTTTTTAGAACCTGCCAAATGCCTGAATTTCACTTTTACAGTAAATGATCAAGAAAAAAAAAAAAAAAAGCTTGAAATGTTTTCTTTTTTGTACATTAAAAAGATGATCTTAGATCTTTTCAGGTATTTTCTTATGAAGGTAAAGCAGTTTGTATTGCATCTTGAAAATAAACTGTTATGTTGCATGTTTCTCATTCTAAATTGAGAAAGGACTTTGTCAGTATAATACATGTGTCTGCATGGAGTAATGATTGGTATATACAGTATGACAAAACAGTTCATTTTTATATTTTTCAGATTATACAAATAACTTTTATTGGCTTGTTTTACTTTGTTTTATTGTAAAAATACTTCAATGCATGCATTTTAAGGCAGTGTTGATTAACATCTGTGTTATCTGTTTCTTGATTTGTTTATTATTGTTCAATGTACTGCATCCAATTATCAATATTTTTATTGAAAAAGAAGGAATGCATATATTTTATAAATCGTAAGCTCAGGCTTCCACTTTCCATAGTATTTGAAGTATTTAAAACAAAAAAAAATAGTGTATGATTCATGTAGTGTTGCCTGGTAAAAATGTACCTGGACTTTTTCACTAGACAGATGGAAATAAAACCACTCTGGATTTATAAATGCGGCTTTCCACTGATTGCATAATTTGCAAAGTTGTATGGCAGAGACAGAACACTATTGTACATATGACATGATTTTAAGGGCGATTCCCAAAATTATGATTCTCTTGAAATTATATAATTCCAATACAGTGTTTAAATGAGTTTATATAAATTTAATAATTTAGCATTATTTGAATGCTTAAGACAGAGCTTTATTAACTCATACTGTATGTGGCCGTGAAAAACTATATTTTAATGTACATTGTCTCCACTGCTGAGACTGGTATTAACATATTAATCAAGACTGCCTCTTTAATTGGATCAAAAGTGTCGTGTGCAAGTTCTATTGTCTCCTTTTAAATTCTATAACCGCTGCCTCTTTTAGCTAAACTCTAGACATTTGGCTATATAAATGTTGTTCTAACGGAAAATAAAATGTCCGTTATTAATACTTAAGTATATGAGGCAAATTGCATACTGTCATTTTAATTTATCTATGAATTTACCATAAACTGACCCCTAACCACGCTTCCAAACACTGTGTTTGTGATTGGAGGGGTGTTTTTGACAAAAGGTGGAGTAGGTATAATTGACAGTTCAATCGGCCAATCAAATATCTCAGTCTGTGTCGTATTTTTTTAGTAACCAGTCGTTGGAGACGATGGGTGGGACTTATCCTTGCGTCGCTGCTTGCTACCGGGGTAACAGAGTTTTGAGGTTGTACGGAATGTTGCCGGTGTAGCAGGAACTCCCGCCATTTTTCAATCAGCTATAAACCCTCTTGTTTGTTTATGTAATCAGCAAGTCCCTCAAAACAATATCTACGCGGTCTATAGTCGCTGCGGATAGGGAATTGGTACGACGCTTTGGCCTGGAGAATCG
This sequence comes from Sinocyclocheilus anshuiensis, assembly GCF_001515605.1. Lineage (NCBI taxonomy): Eukaryota > Metazoa > Chordata > Actinopteri > Cypriniformes > Cyprinidae > Sinocyclocheilus > Sinocyclocheilus anshuiensis. The sequence goes on from NW_015539849.1 coordinate 481,430, forward strand.
ACTACAACACGGACCTGAGCGGCATAAGAAAGCCCGCCATACCAGCTCTGACGGGCCGCCTTTCGCGCTTCCATCCCCGGCACCCAGGACCTTCCGTTCACTCCTTACGCTGTCTTCAGACATCCCACCATGACTCCACCGGCTCCCCCAAACCAGCGGATTTCACACGGGAGATATAACTGATCAACAAAACAGTACTTTTGTTTTCACGCGCTTCTTAAAAGCAAGTAAAGCAGCGTGTTAGCCTAGCCCGATGCTACGCCGCTGAGACGCGCGGTTTCACGGCATATTCAGTTCAAGCGGAGAGTTCAGTAGCTCACTTTGCAGACATATCCACTACCGCAGCAAGCCCTCGATGGCACCTCTACTAGGCCGGAAGCCGTACCCGTTGGTTAAGCCGCTGTCGGAGCCGCCGGGCCCAGGAGAGGAGGTGTTCATCATCGAGCACACTAAAGAGGCCTTCAGGAACAAAGAGTATCCTTTCTCACTGTCTCCTCTACCACTTGAAAGCACTAGACATACAAACACGTGCCTGCAGGACTCTCGATCCGTTGCTTCCACGCGGCTCGTGGAGTCTGAGCGTGTGCGAGCGCAGTGTGTCCATTTATGCCTTTATTATTGTTTTCATCTTGCGCGCCGCATCACATTGTAACGCTAACCGGCTAAAGGTGACCATGACGTTTAGATCAGCAGGGGCTTAACTCTTAAGACAGTGCTAAATGTTATATTTGTCTGATTTAGAGTACTGAAGCATGGCGAAATACGTATTGTTGAGGGGTTGTTGTTCTGTGTGCATTTTAGAGCGAGCTAGTGCTAGCGAGCTAGCTTCAGGACGCAGTGTGTGTGTAACGTCTGGCTAACGTAAACAGTTTTTCATCCGAACTGCCATGACTCAATCTTGTGTAACACACGCACGAGCGCGCATTTACAGTTCAGGGACATATCTGTGATGATGTGAGCTTATAGATTGATGCTCCCGAACAGCCAACCGTCTGTTGAGCGAGACTGCGTAATAGTTATCTATATGCTGGGAGTGTGTGTTTATGATTGTATAAACAGTTTTAGCTCAGGCTGCTGCTGCTGCTGCACGAGATGGTTTTCGCGCGCCACGTGAATTTGGTCATTTGGACAGGATGTGTAGAGATGAACTTTATGGCATAAGCAACCAAGTATATGCGTTCTGTGGTGTATGCTGTTTAATTAATATTTGTGAAATATTAGATATTTTTTTGTAACTATAACTAGTACTTGCTCCAGACATTATATTTGAATTGCTATGTAAGTGTGTTTTGTTATTTATCTCACACAAAATCTCTGATCTGACAGATATCACTGCACTAGGTTTCTAGAGAAACTAAAAGGAAAGTGACCCGGGTGCTTGTTACGGAACCAGAAAGCTAGCCAATCAGAAACGTTTACTGCTTATCAATCACTGCGCTTTCGGGGATTATGACCAGTGTTGGGGAAAGTTACTTTTAAAAGTAATGCATTACAATATTGCGTTACACCATACAAAAAGTAACAAATTACGTTACTTAGTTACTTTTTATGGAAAGTAATGCGTTTCGTTACTTTTGAGTTACTTTTTAAATCTGGACAGGGCTTGCTTGCTTGTTTTTAAAATAAAAAAGTTATATTTTTGGCAAATATAAAAGCCTTTTCACACCAAAAGTGAAATGAATAAGCCTCAGGCTGAAGGGAAAGTAAATTTACGTCTGTACAGTAGAATGCAGAAGAAGACATTTCAACACACTTCAATAAAAAAAGACACACAAATGTTTGTCTAGAGTAATTTTTGCTTATTAGTACGGTTGAACTGGATCATTGAAGGTCAGAAGCAAAGACATCGGTTAATAGAATGGGATTAAATACATAAAGGATATTTGTGTTGTTTATCATTTAATTATTGCAGGTTTGCGTTATATTCTGAGCATTTTTTTTATTCAGTTTGAGGAATACTGAATCTGTTTTTTTATTTTGTGAGTGAGATGAATTAATGCATATTCATATTTATTTTAGAACTACAGTAGCATCTTCTGATTTCTCTCAACATGGGGACAGGAGAGCTGTCAGTCAATAAATTGGAAAAAAAAGTAACTTGCGTTACTTATCTGAAAAAGTAACTCAGATATTCTCTTGTAAATTAAAAAGTAATGCATTACTTTACTAGTTACTTGAAAAAAGTAATCTGATTACATAACTCGCGTTACCCCCAACACTGATTATGACATCTTGTTGGCCGCCTGGTCTGTGGAGGGCGGGCCTTTAGAGTGAAGATAGCAAAACGATTGAGTTTGAAGGTGAAGCTTATGTATATGAAAACTGTCTGTCTGACTCGTTCGTCAAGATTTAATCACGTGCTTAAACTTTACGCATGCTTTCAGTAGGTCCATCTCAGCACTTAAAACTAGACAATTTTCCATCATTTAGTGTGTGTTCTAGGTTTAAGTTTGTTCTAGATCTGCCAAATTGGTGTTTGAATCAAGCTTGGCTCAAGTTTTGAGTCAAAGTTTAGCATCTTAAGAGGTGTCAAGTCATAGTGCCTTATACATAATAATAGAATAATACATCGGGTGATATATTGATTAATCTGATATTTATCTGCCACTAAATTTTGCTTGTCTGATTAACAGAAGTGTTATCCCTTCTGATAAGCATCATCCTTGTATCAGTTATAAAATCTACTGACATCCATGTCATAGTAAAAAAAATAAAGTTTTGTTTTAAACCGAGCAATTTTGTCAATTTGTTTGCTGTCGTTAAACACCCAAGTTTCTAGATATACTGACATCCTGCATTTAAAGCCCTTAACGGGTGACCACTAATAATTATGGTTTGATACACATTTATGTAAAACGTGAACAGTGCAAAATTAACTTAAACACAAGTATTTATCTTAGCTCTGAAATGATTTCAATCTTTCAGAGTGCTTGTAATTACAATTTTACTGAGGCTGTTGTATTTTTGGTTACCATTACTGTTCTTAATTGCAAATTTAGTTGTTTCATTAATTAATTCATGCGGGATCTGCTGCTGTTGGCCCTTTAATTATTGAGCTGCTGTGCTACACGCATGCATTAATTATGAATGAGGCTCTCTCAGACTATGGACAGCAGAGCTAACATCACTTGATCAGCTCTGCTTTGGAAGTACTGCTTGAGATTTGAGAAGTTCTAGAAGAGCTAGAAGCGATGTAGTGTTTGAGTGCGTTTTTTGTCCATAACACTATTGTTCAGAGAGTATGAAGCTCGACTGCGCAGGTATGCAGAGCGGATATGGACATGCAAAAGCACTGGCAGCAGCCAGCTTACACATAAGGAGGCTTGGGAAGAAGAACAGGAGGTCGCAGAGCTGTAAGTAACAAAAACGAGTGAATGCGTGAGTGAATGAATGAACTTGGAGCATCAACAGTTGCTCTCAAAGTCTTATTCTGAATATGTAGTAGTTCTCAATATGTAGTAAGCTGTCAGTGCCTAACCTAGCATTTTTGGGTGTCTAAAGCACAGAAATGCTGAGTTAGGTAAGCAGCTTGCTGGGTTTACGCTATAGCTTTAGTCATATATTAAAAGAAACTAGGCCTTTTATTGTCAGCGTTTATGGCAGGGATTTATAGTTTGCTAAAAGACATTTCTTATAGTTTACTAAAAGAAACTAATAGACATTTAAGTTAAAAATAAATAAATAAAAAGTCAAAAGCACACTACGTAATTAGTCAAATTTAGCTAAGATTAAAATTAAAACAAAATATAAAAATAAAAACTTGTTCAGAATATGAATAAAAACTGTGTTGCTGTGATACTAAAATAATGCTGGTTTGTGGTCTTAGAACACCTGGAAATATCAGAATTTTACAATTGGAAAAGTCATGGAAATATTTTACCAATCTGAACTGATTCACAGAAATGTGTCTGAACAACTTGTACCAACACTGTTTTTGCTACTGACATTTGAATCAGAGAATCATTTGTCATGTCTGTCTCAACACAATTTATATCGTCAGCGGCATCACAAATATATCAGGAATTTTCAGGATTTCGTCCTATTTTTCATCCAGTATTTTTTTTTAATAGCTGTGCCCAGCCCTAAAATATTTTTGGCTTAAAATTGTTCTTGCAATTTTAATAAAATGAGTAATTTAAAGGCACGGAAATTCACTGGGTGTGGGAACCCTTTATTTTCCAGCTTGTCTGCTGTGTATAGCAGAGAGCTTGTAAACTAAATTATTGTCAGGCTGTTGTGTATAGGGAATGTCATATGACCAAACCTCTGCTCTCTCATTGGTGCATTTTTGCCTTCAACCCTCCCTCCAATCTAATAAGTGAGTGTATAATTGATTGAGTCTTCAGCAGTCAGGGTAGATAACTGCTCTGCTTTTCTACTTCGTAAAACAATAACTTCAAGTGAAAATCTGTGACCTGCTCAACTGATATGAGGACAGCTTTCTGTGTGGGTGTGAGTGACGGAGAGAAAACAGTTTAGTCTTATAAGCTGCTTATGTAACCAGACACTTGTACACTCAGAGAACAGTTTGCTGTACAGACCATATAGAGCGGTATGCTGCTGTAAGGGTCAGTGTGTTTTTGAAGCTATTTTTACAGTTCATTCTTCATTCCTGTGTTTCTCATCTCCCTCTGCTGGTCATAAAGTGTATGAAGTTGTTGTGTTTTCATATGAGCTCCACTGGTTATTTTAACATGAATCCTCCCCAAATAAATGAAGGCCATATAGAAAGGAGACATTATCAAATGCCAATGAAGGAAGACCTTCAAATGCCAATGAAGCATTTTGCAGTATTTTTTGTCTATTTTGTTTTTTCCTAATTAAAATAACTTTGGGTTTTTGTGACTTTGTCCATACCTTTTAATTTTGAAGTCATCTCTATAGCACTATGCTCTCACAAGTCAACTCTTTACATTTAAGTTTTCTTATATGGCTGATAGGACTGTCACAACATAAATATTTTAGGTACCAGTGAAACGTCACATTTCTTGATTCCAAGCAAAAACTACTAGACTAACTAATGTCGCTTTTCCACTGCGTGGTACGACTCTGCTCGGCACGGCTCAGTACGGTACGACACAGCTCGGCTCGGTTTGCATTTCCACTGCAGTTCAGTACCACTTTAGAGTGGGCGGGATTATTCACATGTCGTTTTAGTTGCGCCACCTCTATTGCCGCGACTCCTGAAAAACGTTTTAATTCCGCGTCGCCCCATCAAGATCTCGCTGGATCCGCTCCACTGCTATCAACGAGAGGAATGTCTGTACTTCCTCAACAGACAACGAAACAGCCACTTTTTGGTTGTTAAAAAAGCTGCGCTTGTTCAAAACGGTTGCGTTCGATCCTTCGCTGGCTGTGCTGATTTAAATCTAGCGGTTCTGTTGTGTTTGTGTCGTAAGTTCAGTGACGCAGGTAGTGACGATTCTCTCCGGCCAATCCGTGATCAGTAGAGTTTACACGTCACGTTTTGGTAACGGTACGGTTCACTTGGAACCTCAACCAAGGTGGTACTAAAACAAAGTACCAGGTACTGTACCCAGTGGAAACCCCCCCCAAAAGTGAACCGTACCGTGCCGTACCATGCAGTGGAAAAGCACCATAATATAAAGTTCAAACATTATTAAAGACAAGTAAACAGTCAGTAATAAAGTAAAAACTAATTACAATCAATGGGGCTAAAGAATACAATGTAGCAAAGTTGCAATAAACAGTGCTTTAAGTTTTCAGGAAGGTCTAATGGTAATATTCAGGTAAGAAATTGGGCAAGTGATAATTCTTTTCTTGAGCATCTTTCACGTTGACTATCAGGCAATCCTTAAGGCCCCGATGTACTTCAAGCGAAATCGAAGAACTAACTGATGTGACATAATTTCAAACAAAATCCAGCCAAAACGAAGTTCGTTTTGTTTGTTTTGGGGGTTCGAAAAGGCTTGCCAAAGCGAATTTTTCTGAAAAGTTCGTTCCAGCTGCAAAACACCTTCGTACTACCATTGGTCCGTGACGATTACGTCATAGGAGGTGTGTGCTGAGGCTCCGCCTTCTTTCATGCAGAACTCTTCTCTGGGTTAATTTCGTCTGTCGAGTCCTTGGAGGTGAGATGTCCGCGGGTAAAAACATGAACACAGCGGAGAGCCGCTTTATAGTAGCAAATTAAGTTGTGCTTCTGATGAAGTGAGACACTGACACTGTTTTTCATGTTTAATACTGCTGATTGCTTTTGAGCAGTATATTGAATAAAGTGGCATGTAAATACACGTGACGTGACTTCACGTGAGCGCTAATTTACAGAGCTTTCGCAAACATACCCATGTTGCTATGATCAGATTATTATAAAAAATATTCTTGCTGTCTTCTCCATTTTTGTTGTTTATTTTGTTACTGAGAGGAAAGCGCGCAGCACATATTTACATATTCATATAAACGTTGCTTTCAACAGAGTGGGCGGTGTTGGGATGTTCGATAACAGTATACGCTGCTCACATATTTCGAACTTCGTTTTACCGATAAACGAAGAACGAAAAATAACTTTGTTTTGAGTATATCGGGGCCTTTAGAGTCAAGCTCTGCACTGGTTAGCAATAACTTGTTGAAAATCGTACATTTGAGAGGCTGTCGCATACAATACAGGCTCTTTATTATATCAGTATGGACAGGAGAATTTCTTTCATCAATTGTGGTAGTGTATTATCAGTTCAGAAGTCACAGTAAGTTTGTTTTAAACTTATGTAGCCATTGATTGTTTGATTTTTGGCAGGCTTCAGGAGGAGTATCCAGTGTGGTTTGAGAAGCCTGTTCTGGAGATTGTGCACCATAACACAGTATCTCTCGATAAGCTAGTGGATCTGGTCTGGTTGGAGATTCTCACCAAGTATGCTGTGGATGAGGAGTGCGACTTCTTGGTATGAACTTGGATTTAATATTTGGACTAAAAATTCCGAAAAAGTGGGGTAACATTGTCCTGGAAAACCTGCAGATGTCAAGGAATTTCAAAAGTTATTCTATAACAGTGTAATTTTTCTTCTTCTGTCTACTTATGCTCAGTTCAAAGTATTTGCTTAGATCAAACCTACAATGGTAAAAGTAATATTTGTGTAACTCATGGAAAAAGCAAGTTTAGTTCCCATCTTTCTCCAATTCTTCTGCTCTCTCTTTATGGATGTGAAATCAACCCTCTACGGACACCTTGGCAATTGAATCACCATTGGCTAGTAAATTTTTTTTAGTTTACTCGCCAGACTTATATATATATATATATATATATATATATATATATGTATGTATGTATATGTTTGTTTGTAAAATGGCACAGTTTTATAAATATCTGAAAGTACACTCTTAACATCAGTCAGTCAAGCATTATAATATGATAATCAATATTATGAAAATATATTTGTGCTAATCATATACTCAGCCTCCAACTCACACACTGGCGAGTAAAATCTGAGAATTTATTAGCCATTGGCTAATATTAGACATCATTTAGTCGCCCAGAGTGAAGATTTAGTCGCGTATGCGAGTGATTTACTCTCAATGTAGAGGGTTGGAAATAGTAATTCTGTCTCTCTCTCTCTCTCTGTAAGGTTGGCAAGGATAAGACATTGCACGTGAAAGTGGTGAAGATTCATCCTCTGGAGAATCCTCCAGAAGAAAATGTGGAGAAAAAGATGGAAGGAGCTTGTGATTCTCCATCCAGTGATAAAGAGAATGCTAGTCAGGAGAACCTGAAGAAGGAGCCACAGTCCAAAGAGGAGGACGGCAGGAGAGAGAGTCTCTGTGAGTCTCAGCTGCTCTTCATGGTCATCCTCTTCATGATATCCTTCAATGTATTATAATAATATTTTTTGGTTCATATTCAAATGATACATTTTTGTAATCTTTTATGCTACTATTTTTGTCACTTTGATTATCGATAAATACATTGAACCGGGATTGCATATAAAAACGAGTTTTTTGGTGAATTAAGAATTGAATGACAATAAATATCTTTTTTTTTCTTTATTTTGTCTGTAGCTGATAGGGCCCGCCGCTCACCCAGAAAACTCCCAACCAGTATGAAAGAAGAGAAGAAGAAATGGGTCATGCCCAAATTTCTGCCCCACAAGTATGATGTCAAACTTCTCAATGAGGACAAAGTGATAAGTGACGTCCCTGCAGACAGCCTGTTCAGAACTGAGCGGCCTCCCAACAAAGAAATAATGCGCTACTTCATCAGACACTATGCTTTGAGGTTGGGCTCAGGAGAGAGCGCCCCCTGGGTGGTGGAGGATGAGTTGGTGAAAAAATACAACCTGCCAAGCAAATTCAGCGACTTTTTACTGGACCCTCACAAGGTGGGATACATAAATGTGATGCTTTAGAAAAAAAGTGTTTTTGTAGAAAATTGACTTGTTATATTAGATTTTCCTCTGTTTAGTTTTTGGCAGAACATCCTTCAGCTAAGAGGAAAAGCATGAGCTCACCGGAAGGTAAACCCAATAAGAAGCTGAAGACTGCGGAGACGGGAAAAGACAGTGAGGGAGTCAAAGTAAAAGGGGAAAAGAAGAAAAAGAAAAAAGATTCCCAGAACATACCTCTCAGCCCAACCCTCTGGGGTCATATGCAGGTATTTATAATACTAACCAAAGCATAAAAGCACTCTTCACATTAGGGCTGCACAATAAATCGCATGCGATATTTAACGCGCATCTTATCAGTAAAGCCGGTTCTGTAATCAGTGGTTCATATTCGCGCGATTTTTTTGTACAGCTCGTCAGTGAACAACGGCTCTTTTTAGTTAGTGCTGCTCAATGTGAAAGCACGCAGGTGATGGAGATTTACCGTTGATTACAGAACCGGCTTTCTGACAAGATGCGCATTAAATATCACATGCGATTTATCGTGCAGCCCTACTTCACATGAATCATTCTAGATTCTATTAGTCTACTAAAAATAGTTTTTAATTGAGTTGGGTGTTCATGGATTGCTAAGCTACCAATGGGATACTCTGATAAGTGTAAAAATATATGGTACACAATTATATTGAAAAACAATTCAATAGTATTAACCTAGACAGGAAAAACATTTTTAAAAAAAGTCTCTCCTCTTTTAGAATTTTATCACTGATTAAACTGAAAGATTGTAAATGATTTTTATCAGTACTATTGTTGTTTCTTGTATGCTTTTGTATAATGATTGTTTCTTAAGAAAATTTTATATTATTGTAAATGATGCATGTTAAAATGATATTGTTAATGTTGCCATGAATATAGCCATTGTCGCTGATGTGGCGTTAAAGCATAAATAAATAAATAACCTAAACCGGGTATCATAATGTTGCTGTTTACTGTTTGGAGCAGAATAGCGGCAGAATGCATGACTATGATGTCTTAAAATGCTGTCCAGGTGGTAGGGATGTTAATTAATGATCAATTAATTGGTGTTAATTAAACTCACTTTAGTACGGATACATATACTTTTGACCTGTTGACTTGCTCTCTTGATTGCTCAAAACAAATTTCTCCTAAGGGAGACAATAAAGGATAAACTAACTAATAAACTAACTTTTGCAGTAGAATTAATATTTTTGTCAACTTTTTTGTCATTTTTGTCTGTGAGGTGACTTGTAATTGGATGAAGAAAATCTTACATTCTTTAATGGTAATTTTGGGAGTTATTAATGTTTTTTTTTATTATTCATTAAATATTTGTTGGATTTATTTATTCTTCTGTATTTTCTTTTGTTCAGGTGAAGAAAGTTAATGGATCTCCTTTAAAAATGAAAAACTCAGGTACATCTAAGAAATGTGATGGGGAAAACATCCTCAGCACTCCAAAATCAAATAAAAAGCAGGGAGACAAAAAATCCACTGACCCCAAAAAGAGCCGCAAGAGTGGGGTCACCAAGACTCCCAATGGCCAGAAGCTCTCCAAAAAGGAGGACAAAAGCGCTGGAAGCGCCAAGAAACCCAAAATGAAGCAGATGACCCTTTTGGATCTTGCCAAAAGCCCACCTGCAGCCGCTAGCCCAAAAAAGCGAGGCCGAAGTTCAAGTACTGGCTCTGCTAAGCTGGGGAAACCGTTGCCGCCCATGGCCTTACATCTCCTTCGGTTTTACAAGGAGAATAAAGGCAAAGAAGATAAGAAGACCACTCTGTCCTCACTGGTGTCTAAGGCAGCAAAAACGCTGTCCGCAGAAGATCGTGGCAGGCTTCCTGAGGAGCTGAAAGAGCTAGTTCAAAAACGCTGGGAACTACTTGAGCAGAAACGCCGATGGGCCCTTATGACCGAGGAGGAGAAACAGGATGTTCTGCGGCAGAAGCGCCAGGAAGTCAAGCAGAAACTGCGTGAGAAAGCCAAAGAGCGGAGAGAGAAAGAAATGCAGATGAGGCGGGAGATGTCACGCCGTTACGAAGACCAGGAGCTCGAAGGCAAGAGCTTGCCAACGTTCCGTTTGTTCGACATGCCAGAGGGACTTCCCAACACCCTCTTTGGTGACATAGCCATGGTAGTTGAGTTCCTTCACTGCTACTCTGGCCTCCTGATGCCTGATGACCAGTATCCTATCACCTCCATCGCTCTGATGGAGGCTTTAGCTGGAGAGAAGGCGGGTTTCCTGTACTTGAACCGTGTGCTGGTGGTGCTGCTGCAAACACTTCTGCAAGACGAGCTGGCGGAAGGTTACAGTGAACTGGACATGCCGTTATCTGAGATTCCTCTGACCATGCACTCTGTATCCGAGCTGGTGCGCTTGTGTATGCGGCCAACGGATGCCCATGAGGAAGAGAGCGCCCGTGGTTCGGATCACTGGCAGCCTGGTGCGGGCTACGATGACATGGTGAGCAGTGAGTTCTTGGAAAAGCTTGAGACGTCGGAGGTGTTTGAACTGACCTCTCAGGAGAAGGTCAGCCTGCTGGTGGCGCTGTGTCATCGTATCCTCATGACCTATTCGGTGGAGGATCACGTGGAGGCCACTCAGCAGCGATCGGCCGAGCTGTGGAGGGAGCGGCTTGCGACGCTTAAAGAAGTCAATGAACGTAAAAAGGCAGAGAAGCAGAAACGCAAAGAGCAGATGGAGGCAAAAACCGATTCTAGCGGAGATGTACTAATGAGGGCAGAGAGGAGGAAAGATTCAAATGTGAAAAAAGAGACGCCTAAGGTCCCCACCAAAGTGGAACCAGAGCCAGAGGACATGATCAGCACAGTGAAAAGCAGACGCCTGATGTCCATTCAGGCCAAGAAAGAAAAAGAAGAGCAGGAACGGCAAAACAAAGGTGAGAGACGTGTAAAAGTCAAATCAGAATGCCAGAAAGTAGGTTCAAAGGAACAACTGGTTGAAGGTGAGGTTGCAGACTGTCCCGTATTTAGGGTTGGGAACCGAGAACCGGTTCTTATTCAGAACCGGTTCTGTTTTTTGAAAAGAACCGGAACCGTGAGCTATTTCTAAGTTTCGGTTCTGAAAACGGTTCTGGTGCGACACGTGACCAAGCGCTGTGAGCAGCCTTGTGCCAGCGTTTCCCGTAAACGATGTCACAAACTAAATAACAGAAACGCCGCCCTGCCTCTTTAATTACTGAGCACATTGCTTCCCATGACGCGCACTCCACAGACGTGCCGTGTCTTTAACTGCCGAACACATCGTTTTCCACGAGTGTACGCGCACTCGCGTCTTTGATAACTGTGCACGTTGTTTTGTCTCACTGTACACGTACCGGCAGCGCGCAGCTCCTGCCGCCACTAAATTACATTATATTTGTCCCCTGTTGTTAATGTTGTTGTTGTTGTTGTTCTTTGTTTCTGTTGTTGAATGCCGCACACAAATGATGACGCTGTCGACCGGCTTACGTCACTTCTTAGTACCACTAAATAAATAGACTGCTATGGTTATGTAAGTATGAGGGTTAGATTATTTAGTGTACAGGTCCATTTCAAGAGTGATAAACAAAGTAATAGAAAATATTTATTTTCATGCATTTTAAATGTTTAAAAATGTGGAAACCACTCATTGCATCACACCATCTCCTGACTGCATTATTATTTGTAAAATAGGGGCTTTATGGAGTGTGTGTATACATGGTTATAAGTATAACAGTTAATATTTCATTAATTTAGGGAAATGAACAAGTGTCTTGGCCCTCAAGGGACTATTTGGCCAACCAGCTTATTCCTGCTTGAAAAGCAAAATGTTATTGATAGTGTAAAAAACTTTGAAGCACATGTGATTGATGGACTAGCATTACTCAACATTACTTACTACCTTCCAGCAACATTACATTCAATGAAGGTAAAATAGTAAAAAAAAAAAAATAGTTAATTTAAATGGAATCGGAACCGGAATCGTTAGGCAAAACTGGAACCAGAATCGGAACCGGAAAATTTCTAACGATACCCAACCCTACCCGTATTAGCCGGGACGTCCCGTTTATTGGGCCTAATTGATTTGTCCCATATGTGACCTCCCTTATCCCGTTTATTGACTGATACGCTGATCTAACCGCTGACTGATACAACAGCAGCAGTGCTGATCACGACACTTGAGAATGATCACAGGCACCTGTCATGATCTTAACCTTGTAACTTATTCTTGAAACACAAAATGACCAATAAAAGCACCAAAAGCAGCCCACATTAAATCTACAAGTTGTCTTTAATTAAAAAATATACATTTTCATATATACCACACACTCACACACACACACACACGTGAATGTATATATGTATATATGTATATATGTATGCATGTATGCATGTATGTATGTATGTATGTATGTATATATGTATATATATGTCCCTTATTTTTAGATGAAAGACCACAACTGTCCCTTATTTTCCTATTCTGAAGTTCCCACCCCTAGGTGAGGATGGAGTGGTATTCTAGAAACCTGCAAAGAGTAATGGGGAAAAATGAAAACTTTTAAGAGGTGTAAGAAATAAAACCAGCAGCACTAGAGGAAAGTAGGGTACAGAGGCAATGAAGACAGCCTGAAAGCGGCATGTTAGATGTGAAATGGCTAGAGATGTGTTAGATGTGTTTTACCCCCTTTTTAAAAAAATTTGCAGTAAAATGGGTTGTGAAAGCAGTTTCATGCTGCGCAATAAATGCAATAAATAAATGCTGTGCTTTTGAACTTTCTACCCATCAGAGAATCCTGAAAAAAATGCATCATGGTTTTGCTCGAAAATAATTAGCAGCACAACTGTTTTTAACATTGATAACACAATGGAGCAGCAAATCAGCATATTACAATGATCAGTGATCATGTGACACTGAAGACTGGAGTAATGACTGTTGAAAATGTAGGTTTGCCATTACAGGAATAAATTACATTTAAAAATGTCTATTTCTATTTTATTTTAAAATAGTTTGTTTCACAATATTACAGTTTTTACTGTGTTTTTGGTCAAAATAAATGTAGCCTTGGAGAGCATAAAGGACTTATTTCAAAAACATTAAAACTCTTACCAACCTCAAACGTTTGAGTGTTTATGTAACTTTTTCTTTAATGGATACTTTATTCCAAAAGGTAAGCAAATTACCTTTGTAATTAATAGGAAGTAACGTTGACCTTGTAGGAAGTTTGTGCCAAGTAGATTCAAAATATTTAAAATGCAAGAAGTAAAAGACCTTGGAGCTTCATAATGCAACTGCAGGAGTTTCATGTCATGATGGAAAACATTAAATATAACAAAGTTTATTTTTTAAAAAGTGTGTTATATATGCATCTCCTGCAGAGCGTATGGAGAAAGAAGCGGAGGAGGAGCGAATCAGAAGGCAGAAAGCTGCAGCAGAGAAAGCCTTACAGGATGCCGTCACTAAAGCGAAGCTGGTGATGAAGAGAACACCATTGGGTACTGACCGCAATCACAAACGGTACTGGCTGTTCTCTGATGTGGTTCCTGGCCTGTATATTGAGAAGGGATGGGTTCATGAGAGTATAGACTACACATTCACTCTTCCTCCTGAAGAGGAGCCAGCGTCGAAAGAGGAAGACAAAGAGGAGGAGACGGAAGGTTAGCCTACCTATGCATTTTCTAAAATACTGAATTTTTTAGTTGGATGGTTCTTCTGTTTGGGATTGCATTTAAAAAATGCATTAAATGTGTTTTCAAAAACATAAGTATATAATACACAGAAAAAATGCTGTTATTTACAGCAAATAAATATGTTTGAAAGTGTCTGTTTCTGGCTTTCTCAGATGGAGAGAAAGAGGATGAGGGCAGCATAGTCAGCACTTCTAATGAAAATGGCCAGCAGGGGGCACCAGTGCCTGAGTCCTGTATTGAGACCACTGTGCCCAAACAAGGCCAAAACCTCTGGTAAGTGTTCTTGCAAATTCCCAGTTGTATCGTTGATATCTGGGAAATCAGCCTTTAAGTAATTTGTGGCTCAGAGCTCTTTTTGTATGAGAATTCCAAAAAGAAAAAATGGGCTAAAATGAGTTGTAATGAAGATTTACAGTCCTATGGATCAGGACAGGGAATGACATCTGTCTGGACATCAGTATTGGGCAGCAACACAAATGCTTGTTCATAAATTGTTTTCCCAGGTTTGTGTGTGATTCACAAAAAGACCTCGATGAACTAATAGAAAGTCTTCACCCTCAGGGAGTAAGAGAGAGTGAACTCAAACTCAGGCTTCAGGTTAAGTGAGTACACACACACACATCTCCTTCCTCATGAAAACAGATATTTTCACACCTTACTTGCTCTCAATCCCAGTATAAATGGATTAATATTTGAGATGTTGTCTTTGTTTTAGTTACCAGGAAATCTTGCATTCCATCCATCTGACGAAAAAAGGTAACCCAGGCCTGAAGACCTGTGACGGATACCAGGAGCTGCTTAAATACTTGCGCAGTGACATTATCGAAGTAGCCTCCCGTCTCCAAAAAGGAGGCCTTGGAAACATGGAGGACACATCTGAATTTGAGGAGAGGGTGAGAGACATTAAGACTACATGTGGTGGGCACTATAACCAATATCATTTTATCATGGTATGGTAATGGTATATGTTACTGGCAAACCCTGCTGCATGGATATCTCCACCACTTTGAACCTACCTGACCTTTCACTTGTGTTTTCAGGTGCATGACTTGGAGAAGCTGCAGGACTTTGGGGAGTGTGTGATCACTCTGCAAGAGAGCGTGATCAAGAAGTTTCTGCAGGGCTTCATGGCACCCAAACAGAAGAAGAAAAAGAAGACCGGGGGAGAGGAGAGCACGACGGCAGAGGAAGTGGATGATCAGAAGAGACTGGCTGAAGAGGCCAGGGTGAGTGTGTGTGATCAATGGGGTTTCAAGTTACTAACACTGCAGTAGCTAATTTCATGATTCTCAATACCATAGCCAAAAGTATATAATATAGGCCAAACTGCTTTATTTAAAAATGAAATATGACTGAAAATAATAACTAATTAAAACAATGGTATGTATTCTTCATGTCCTAGTGAAGTGAACATTGTAGGCACTGAATGAACAAGCAGAAATAAAGGGAAAAGAAACAAATTTGTCTGCATTAGTACTAGCAAAAGCATGAGAAGATGAGAAAACAGACACCAAGGCTGCATTTAATTGATCAAAAAGAAACAATTCTTATCAAAAACAGTTGTGCTGTGTTTTATTGTGGAAATTTCGGAATTCTTTGAATAGAAAATTCAAAAGAACAGCATTTATTTAAAAGGGGTCATATGATGCGATTTCAATTTTTCCTTTTTCTTTGAAGTGAAAAGAATTTGCCACTGACGATTCAAGCGCGAGTTTTGAGCGGTGTAGAGTAGCCCTTGTTGTTTGTCATTTCTCCGATCACAAATGCAGACATGGTTTTATGTTTACGTTGCGGACGGCTCCGGGGGATGAATAAAGGTCTCCTGTAGCGAATCCATGAGTTTTTGTAAGAAACATATCTATATTTCAAATGTAATAAACACTTTTCTCTCACTTCCGCTGACTGTCATACACTGAACACGCGCTGCGTATACGTCATACGCCTTCCGCTGGAACGGATCCGCATATGATAGATAACGGAAGTGAGAGAAAAGTGTTTATTACGTTTGAAATATGGATGTTTTTCTTTAAAAAAACACATGGATTCCCTACAGGGGACCTTTATTTGACGACTTGTGGACTGTGAACTGCAACACCCGCTGACTGCAATGATAGAGCTTGGAATAGCCAGGACAATTTTTAATATAACTCTTCTGAAAGTGGAAGTGAGAGAAAAGTGTTTATTACGTTTGAAATATGGATGTTTTTCTTTAAAAAAACACATGGATTCCCTACAGGGGACCTTTATTTGACGACTTGTGGACTGTGAACTGCAACACCCGCTGACTGCAATGATAGAGCTTGGAATAGCCAGAACAATTTTTTTATATAACTCCCGACTGGATTCGTCTGAAAGAAGAAAGTCATATACACCTAGGATGCTTCGAGGATAAGTAAAACACAACCTAATTTTCATTTTTGGATGAACTAACCCTTTAAACCGCATAAACACATTTCATGATACCAAATACACAAAATAATATTCTTTTTAGCAACATCATATGACCCCTTTAATTAGATTTGTTTTGTAAAGTCTTTACTCTTACTGATCAGTTTAATGCATTCTTGCCAGAGTAAGTGAGTGGAGTGGAGCGGCAACAATTTCCCCTTCGTGCTCCAAGCTTTCAATAATCACTCCGCTCCGCTGACCATTTCCTGCTCCCTGCTCACTTGCTTGTTGACAGAAACGCGGCTTCGCCTTCACTGCATAACGAAATTTGCGCAAATTGCTGCTTCACTCTAAAAGTATGCCAATATGTTTCCAAATATCACATGTTCTATATAGAACATGTATTCAAAAGAAGAATAAACAGTTCTAGAAGTAAAGAGCCCAGACTTTTGAACGGTAGTGTGTGTGTGTGTGTGTGTGTGTGTTCACATTCAAACTAGACTAAACTTCTTGTGCATTTTGACTTTCTAGGTAGCAACAGCGGTGGAGAAGTGGAAAACTGCCGTTCGTGAAGCTCAGACTTTCTCTCGCATGCATGTTCTGCTTGGCATGCTGGATGCCTGCATCAAGTGGGATATGTCTGCAGAGAACGCTCGCTGTAAAGTGTGCCGCAAGAAAGGTGAGACACCTGAAGAACAACCTCAAATGTGAAGCATTATTTGATGTGTGCGTTTTAGAGTGTTAAACATTTTATACAGTGGCAAAAGTCTGGACATCATAAATAGGGCTCTATGCTTACTTTCCTTTACAAGTGCTCCTAATTTAAAAAATGTAGGAGCACAGTCAAAAAAATCAGGAGCACCTTCTGATCAATATTATGAGGTGATAATTTTTTACCTTTTGTAATGGCATTTTTTTTTCTAATTTTATTGAAAGTGTCATCTTTTGTCAAATTCAAAAATGTATAAGCTTTTTCAAAATTTCGAATCAAAATAGAATAAGAATAATTTACAGATCAAATT
Source organism: Sinocyclocheilus anshuiensis (assembly GCF_001515605.1). NCBI lineage: Eukaryota > Metazoa > Chordata > Actinopteri > Cypriniformes > Cyprinidae > Sinocyclocheilus > Sinocyclocheilus anshuiensis. The sequence continues at coordinate 498,859 of NW_015539849.1, forward strand.
AAATCCATATTAACAAAATTAATTTGCACTACAGAGGTGGCAAAGAAGAACACGAAAGTGGCATGTAGGTATATTTACAGGCGTTTAATGAGGTGGCATGAGTGTAATTAAATTCATGTTGAGATGAATGTTTTAAATATAAATTTTGAATAGAAATATTAAATGATTTACTTTAATAATATAAATATTATTTCTATTTAATAATATAAATATTAAATGGTACTTTAAAAATTAAATTAAAACTGCCAGTAGGTGGCGGCAGGTCACTGATTTTATCAGTGAATCATTCATTCAATTGATTCATTCGAACAGCTGATTCACGGGCAAAGCAAATGACTGTCTTTATGAATGGGCAATTGAATCATTGACTCACTAGATTAGTTTAAAAACGCACATTCATTCATAAATGAAACACAGCTGTGTTTGGTTGGAGATGCGTAGCAGCTCAGCTGTGATTGTTTGAAACTATTTTCGTTGATGAAATAGAGCGAAATCAGGCAAAAATGTTGTAGTCAGACAATATAAGTCACTTGATATTAACTTCTATAACTGTTGTATTAAATCAATATCACATTTGCAAACTCCCTTAATAATCATTAAAAGCCGTCACTCACCTGAGTTCATCACAATCTCACAAAGTTCCATTATAATCAACGAAGTTTCTACACTGCACAACGAATCTCTTATTTACATTGTGTTTACACTTTGTTTGTTATAGGGATGTAACGATTCACTCAACTCACGATTCGAGTCACGATTTTGATTTCACGATTCGATTTGATTCACGATTTTTGTTTTTACAAAATGAGATTTAATACAAATTATAAATTAAATGTGTCCTTTTATTATTGCTTGGACAAAATGTTGCACGTTTCTTTGTGAAATTGAAATATAACACTATAATAATATACTAACATAGCACTTGCATATTATTGATCTTTTGTTGGTTTTGATTGCTTTTATTGTCCTCATTTGTAAGTCGCTTTGGATAAAAGCGTCTGCTAAATAACAAAATTTAAATATAGGCTAATGTAAATAACAAAACTAAATTGAAATTTTAAAACAAGCCCCAAATCAAATGAGTAACACAAATAAAGAAAATCGCATATAAACAAAATAAGGCTTTGTCTGTTCTCTTTCCATTTAAAATGAGAGGCAACCACTGCATTTTAATCAACATCCAAACAAAGATGCTGCATACATGCAACATGAACAGTTTTTAATCTAAATTAGGTTGTATCATTTCGAAATTTGAAGCAAAAACAGAATGATTTGACTTAAAATATATCTATTATATATATATATAAAAAATATCTGCATGAAAGCTGAGCTGAATGAGATGCAGATTCACTCTCTGCCAGCAGGTGGCGCTTAAAGCGTTTCCTTGGTTTCCGCTGTAAACAAAGCAGTGCTGCACTTATGAACTTAAATATGTATTATACAGAGGCAAGATTAAAAGAAAAAATACCATAATTTTCTAAAGACAGTAAGTTCCCCTCAGACATGCATTCATATAAACTCCTACCCCTAATTGAATCGCGATTTGTTTAGCATCTCAACTGATTTGAATCGTCACATATTTGAATCGATTTTCAACCGGCTCGTGGTTAATCGTTACATCCCTAGTTTGTTATAATGAGAGGATTCGTAAGCTTGTATAACTCAGCATGAACACAACTCCAGTGTGGATTCTGATTAACATTGCGTGAAAGGAATCAAGAGATATGTCTGTGATGCATTACTCAACGCTGCAAAAACACTTTGTAAAGTAGAAACCTTTGATGCTTCCCTGAGCACAAACACATATGCTGATCGGGTCAGTCGCACTGGTGCTCCTAAATAGTTTTTCATAGTCTCGCACAGTAGTTTTCAGTCACAAATGCACTGTAGAGCCCTGATAAAAATCATCAAAACTATGAAATGACACATTGCAAAATGAGAATGATGTAGTGACCAAAAAAATGTATATTTATTCATTTTCAGAGTTGCCACCCTTTGTCTAGATTCCAACCCTGTGCACTCTGGACATTCACTCAACCCACTTTATTAGTTGCATCCTGCAATGCTTTTTAAAAAGCATTGAACAAGTTAATCAAACTTTTTTTTAAATTTTTTTATTAATTTTAGGTTTATGAAGTTGCATGTTGGTCTATATATTGTCAAATTTCAAGTGTGTTCTGACTTTTGTATGGTCACGTTCAGTGTTTCACATTAATTACCTAGACTGCAGTGGCCTTCCATGGTTTTTAACAAAAATATACACTTCTCAGTCTCTCAATTGATGCATTCAACTTGAAAATGTACAAAAATTCATTTCAAGGTCCACCCACCGTAGTCTCTTGAAAACGTGGGAAACACTACTGTATGTGAACCAAAAGATCTTCAGACTCAGACCGCAGAGAGTAGTTACTTTACACCTTTAGAGTATGAAATATAAAGTGAAATGCACAAGGGACTGAATGACCATCAAAGAGAGAATGTCTGAGATTTAAACGGCACCTGTTGCTGTAATATGAGCGGCACGCAAGAAGAAGTACTGTGTGGTAACAGGAAGATTTAACATGTAATTGATCTGGTTTATGATTGTCTTTCTCTGTAGGAGAGGATGATAAGTTGATTCTGTGTGATGAGTGTAATAAAGCCTTCCATCTGTTCTGTCTGCGGCCGGCACTATACCGTATACCGGCGGGGGAGTGGCTCTGCCCAGCCTGTCAGCCAACCATCGCCCGACGCAGCTCAAGGGGCAGGTAAGAACATGCAGACACTGGGCCGCTTTCATTAAACTTTTGTAATTTGTGTGTATGTTAATGAATTCCAGTAATTCGTAAATCGGACGTGTGCATGCTTATTTACAATTAGCATAATCCCAGCCCATGTACTACTTTGTGTGAATTATGTGTACAGGAATGTTGTGGGATCTTAGGACTCCCTTCTTAGGTCTGGCCGCAGTATATTGTATAAATGCAATGGAGACTAATTAGCCATATGCCTAAAGATTACTCAATGAAAGCGTTAGGCTCGCAGATACTACTGGTGCTCATAATAGGCTAATACCCCCTTCATTGCGGACAGCTAAGCTAAAGTTTAACCGCAATAAGATTACCTAATTATGTGAAGATAAACTTGTTAAATATTATTACATATAGATGCAATGTCATCAAGTTTGCCTAAAAGAAAACAAAACATTTGGATGTTTTAAGCACCATTTACAAATTGTTCGGTGCTCATATGTTTTTTCCAGCGTTACTGCTATAAATAAGGCCTAGTCGTTCAGGGTTTGCTTAATTTTAAGTTTTTGTTCGTAGTTTTATATGCTCAAAGTTCCTCAGAATTAATTTACACATTTCTGTTTGCAGAAATTATAATGAGGACACTGAGGAAGAGGAGGATTCAGAGGAGGAAGACGAAGAAGACTCTGAAGAGGAAGAATCAGAAGAAGAATACAGGGACACGGGCCACAGCTGTGAGTGCCATTCTGAGAGCTTTGAAAACTGTTTTCATTAGGGGTGGGGGGGGATTATTATCATCATGATTATTATTTGTTTTTGTTTTTTTCCTACACAATAATATTTTGGGAGAAAAGTGAGATCAGCTACCTTGTTTATCAACTGTACTGTATCATCATGATGTGCTTAAGGGCTTGAAACTTTGTCTTATAAGTTTCGGCACAAACTCTAGGTTTGACTGTTTGTTTGGTTGTCACAGTGAGACCTAGGAAGAAGGTGAAGTCGTCTTTGAAGCCCAAAGTGCAGAGTAAACCACCACAGAAGAAGCATTCGCCTTCTAGTGCCAAACCAGCTCTCAGACCTGCTTCCAAGCCAGATCCAAAACCTGCACTCAGACCTGCGTCCAGACCAGATCCAAAACCTTCTCTCAGATCTGCTTCCAGACCAGATCTTAGACCTGCTCCCAAACCTGTTTCCAACCCAGACCCTAAACCTGCTTCCAAGCCGGATCCTAAACCTGCTCCCAAACAATCACCTAAATCACGACCTGGACCAAGCAACCCTGCAGACATCGATGAGCTGGTGAGTAAAACAAGATATGTGAAAGTGTGGTGTGTTTAATGCCTTTCTCATACACAGCATTTTACTATTTGCAGTAAATATTTTAGTTTAATATTGAAGTGTTGTATACATTTTGATAAATGTTGGATGCTCAAATTCTTGATTTTGCAAATGCTTTGCAAATAGGTTCAGCAGAATAATTAAAAAGCACTGTTGAAAAAGAACAGTTTGTTCAGAAAAAGAACAGTTCATTTATTAACAAGCGTTTCACGGTGTGCTGAAGCAAAAAAAACAACAACATGTAAATTAAAAAAAGAGTGTAGAGGGAATAGTTTGTATTGTCACCATTAGGCACCATATACAAGTGTTTCTTAAGTGTTGTTAATCGTGTGCAGGTCCGACAGAGCTCCAAGCCTATATCGAAGAAACAAGCTATTGAGCTGGAGAAATGTGAGGAGATCCTTCAGAAGCTGATGAAATACAGACACAGCTGGCCCTTCAGGTACACTCTCACAAGACCTCATGATTGATTTTGTCACTTGTAATTTACAAATATCACAATTACTCTCATAACATTTAATTTAAAAAGATGTTTAGATTTTAAGTGTTTACTTTATTAATTCTTAGTGTTTCAGTGTTTTTCATTATTAATTCATGAATTTGTGTTAGTTTGTTATTTGGTGATATGGAGAATTATGAAACCTGTCAGCGTGTTCTTCAACTTATAATAGTTTGATGTAGTGACGAGCCTAATTACTATTTGGTGATTAGTGTATCATTAATACGGTTAAATGATGCATATAAATAAGTGAAGCAGTTTAACTGAGGAGATGATTGAAAGTAGTCAAGACATAACACATTCTCTTCTTCTCATCCAGGGAACCCGTATCTGCTGAAGAGGCCGAGGATTATGGGGACATCATCAGCTGCCCGATGGACTTCACCACCATGCAGGACAAGTTCAAATCCTCCCAGTACCAGAGCGCCAGCGATTTCCTTGAGGACGTGAAGCTCATCTTCTCAAACGCAGAAGAATACAACCAGCCCAACAGCAACGTCCTGACCTGCATGGCACGCACAGAGCAGGCATTTATCGAGCTAGTGCAGAAGAGCCTCCCTGGGATCGGCTACCTGCGACGCAGAACGCTCAAACGGCAGGCCGCTCACTCCGAAGAGGATGATGACGAGGAGGAGGAAGAAGAGGAGGAGGAGGGCAGGAGGAAGATACAAAATGGGAAGCAAGGGAGAACCAGACAGACCAGACCACGCGATGGACAACGGAACCAAGCTGACAGTGAAAGTGAGGAAGATGAGAAGGAGGACGAGTCTGTGAGAAGGAAGAGCAAGCGGACAAATCGCAAAGATTATCGGGAGCAGGACAGCGACAATGAGAGGGACAGCAGGAGAACTGGATTGAGGCGGACTGTACGAGGTGTGACTGGTGACAAGGAGGCCAGCAGTGACGAGGACTCGGGCGTCCAGCGACATTCCAAGAGGCTCAAACGCTCATGAAGACCAGGGTGCTTTTTTGTGTTCTTTGTATTCATTTTCGTACCCCCTCCTTATTAATTAGAAGGCGAAAAGGGCTGCCCCGTACCCACTGCATATCGGACCGAACCTTTGCTCACCCCGATGTAGATGTTTCTGTTTATTTTACATTTTGGAAGTTTTTGTGTTAATATCGGAGAAAACTGATTTATATTTGTAAGTTGATTAATAATGGTGACACTTGGTTTTTCAACCTGAAGATTTGCATTGAAAAAGAGATGTCATCTCCTTGAGCTCTTAAGACTTTTTTCATTTGATATTTGGCCTAAAAAACACACAAAAAAAACAAAAACACTTTTTTGGTAATTGGGTTGCAGACACCCCCAAGCCATGTGTCATTTTGATGATTTGAGAGGTTCCACTGTAAAAGTTGACCTGTAAATGTTATAAAGTGATTCAGAATGAAACCGATCCTTTTGCGTAGACCCTCATGCAGCCTTTTATTAATCAGTGACCATCCAGAACTAGGCTCTTTCAGTGAAACTGACCTTATGTGTTTTCTGTGAGCTGTTTAATTGGCACTAAACTCCCATGGTGGTATGGCATTGAACTAAAAGTCTTTATTTTTGAATGTGCCACCAGATTTTTCTTTTCTTTAGTCGTTTATTATTTTGGCTGTTTTACAATAAAAGCTGTCATCCCTAAGTTTGGTTAAACAACTTCTGTTTTTGAAAAGCAGGAGATCACTGATCCTGTTTATTGGCATCTAATGATTCCTGTAAAACCTCATGCTGCTCTTATTCCCTGGAAACCAATAGGTGGCACTCTACTACAGTGGTCTTCGAAAGAAAAGCTCCCCTTGGTGTAAAACTGACATTTGAATGTTTATATCCCCACTAAAGACCTTTGCAGTGATAAATTGAACCTGAAATCAAGATGGTTAAGTCAGATGTGAATCTTGTTTTTGTAAACACTCAAGGGAAATTCTAGGATCTAATGGGCACAAATTGCTTTAATGCATCCACGTGTGTGTGTGTGTGTGTATAATCCATTCATCAAAAATTCCATAACTGTCATTCCTTTTTTATATTAATATGTAAATAATCAGCTTTGACTATATTTTGGTTTTTGATCGTAGCCACGGAAGCCTCAGTTTAAGATGTTTGTCCACAGCAGATGTGCTGCGCAGGGCTTTATTAACTCATTTTTAATGGAGGTTTCTCAAGCCTCAGTGTTTGTCCACAGCAGATGTGCTGCGCAGGGCTTTATTAACTCATTTTTAATGGAGGTTTCAGGTTTCT
>NW_015539849.1:508793-517208 GCF_001515605.1 Sinocyclocheilus anshuiensis
AGTGAGGTCACTGTCATGACCTGCTTGTCCTGGTTTATGATGTTCTGTGGGCCTGACATCATTTATTTGTGTACCTTTTTTCTTTAGAACCATTTTCATAAACACTTTACCATGTTATCCATCATGTGACCTGTTGTTTGCCATCGGTAAAACATGGACTGAACGGTATGTACCTTTTAAGATTCGCAGGCTTCGAAACGGAGTTGTCTCACAGGTGTAAATGCTTTCTTTCAGTTAGGAGGTACTAGTGGTGGTCCAAGCTGTTTTCATATGTATTTATAGCTCCAAGGCCTGGTAGGGAAACTAAACTTTTAGGATATCCTTACCCTTTTTTTTGCACCCACAGATTTCCTAAGACTTTTTTTTTTTTTAAAGACCCCTTAAGTGTCAATGCCAGTTGCAAAATCTTGTTATATAAAAGCAAGGGGCAGGAAGCGAGGGCCAGGAAGATTTGGGGACCGATAGTGTTTCTTTTTTTTTTCTTTCTTTCGTGGAATTTCTCTACTTTTTAATAAAACATTGTACAATGTCCAAGATTTGTCATGGTCTCTAATCCCCTCCTATTTCTCTCACCTGAACCATAAAAATCTTAATAGATCATCATAGTTGGGCTTCGTTTCAAAACCTAAACACGTGAAGGAATTATAGGTGTCCTTGGAAGGCAATTTCAGTGATTTTGCTAAGATACATAATTCTTGCTGAGGTTTATAGTATACTGCATATTTTGTAAAATCCAAACCCAGAATTCATCTCGGTGGACTAAAAAGAAAAAAATTTAATAAAAATGGTGGATGAGTCAAGAGAAATGTTGATTATAGAGTTACTTAAAGTCGTGATGAACCTGAAGTATCGACAGATTTTTTATTTCGTATTGTGATATACACTCGACTGTAACAGATTTTTGATTTAAAAAAAAAATTGCATTCAAAAATGGAGGCAAATAAATGAGAGCCTGTTTAAGCAGACTGAATGATTGGAAAGGTCTTGTTTTACCGTAAGTTTGAGTTATATTTTGATTAAAAATGTTGTGGTTAAAAAAAAAAAATGCAGGGTTCGATCATTTGCAATAAACCCAATAACATGCATTCAGAAAATACGGTGAATTTTCATGTTATTCAACATTAATTGCTCAAAAAAAGTTTTCATTAAAAACTAATTGCCCAATATTTGATTTTGTATTTAGTATTATGGTGTAATTAGCTTAGCAACATGCTAATGTCAAACTATTGAAATCGGTCATAAGTGTGATTGTAATTGTGTAGTGTTTCCTTAAAAGAGCTCCGCTATAGCCTTAGATTTACTCGACAGGTCGTGGTGAAAGCACAGCAGTTGTAATTTGGAGAGGTTTTCTTTTATTTCACGAAAGACGTTTATCTCAACTGTTCCCACACTGGCCCCCTGTGCTCCTCCTGTCCACGCGTAATGGGGTCCTGATCATGAAAGGGTGAGAGAGTAAAGAGAGAGGTCCGCCATTCATTCTTTAATTATACATGCTGGTGTTTTTGTTGGAAGTCTCGGGTGGCAGAAGGTAATTGCCCTTCCTCACGTCGCCTCTCAGCCAGCCTGGCTCCAGACTTTCCACTGAGGACAGAGACTGGGCTAAAACCTGAGATAGAAATGAATATTTGAAGTGCTTGGATTGAAAGAACACTGGAGGAGAAGAGAGAATGGAGGCATTGGGTAAAGTGCATGTGTAAATGACAGTAATGCACAAGGTGGACATAGTGTTGATACATGCTCCTCTGTTCCAGATTGGATTATGTGTTGTGATGATGTTGGTCCTGCTTTATTCTGGGCAGAGAAGCTTATAGAAATAGCTTTTATGTCATTTTTATACTTTGGTATCTCAGCATGTCTTTTGTAATAATATGTGGGGCAGATCAAGGCTAAAATGTCACCAGTAATGACCATGATGGACCTGCTTTTTCAGGAAACGGTTTCATGTGTTGTATGCTCCATAAGGTCGCTGGAAAATGTCACATCTTCTTTGAAATCGAGAGATTATCACTCTCTTGTCTTTCCAGCGCTGGTCATCCTCTTTTGAAGATCAAACACTTTGTGGTGCTCATCTTTGAAGCTGAAAGAAATAAGCTTGAGAAACTCTAGTCTAAGAGCCTCTACATCAGGGGCCTTGTGTCTAAATGCTCGGTCATTGAAAATCATGTACGGCACTTCCCACGCACACATCAGTATTTATGAAAAATATTACTGGGATTTATAAAATGAACTTTGCACAGACCTTTTGTTTTTACCCATTTATACCTTGCGATTTTTAACATACACTGTAAAAAAAAATCTGTAAAATTTACGGTAAAAAAACGGCGGATGGAACCTACCAAGTTTTATACATGAGACCCCTGGTGAGAACTGTACACTGAGACATACACATAACTACAGCACATTAATCTAGTGAAGGTAATAACAGTTCATACCACCTAACAGAGATCGTTGTAGACCACATACACCCCTTCATGGCAGTGGTGTTCCCTGATGGCAGTGGCCTCTTTCAGCAGGATAATGCGCTTTGCCACAATGTAAAAATTGTTCAGGAATGGTTTGAAGAACATGGTAAGGAGTTTAAAGTTTTGCCTTGGCCTCCAAATTCTTCACATCTCAGTCCGATTAAGCATCTGACAGGGATCTCCAATACTGCTCCTGGAGAGCTATTGTCCTGCAGACTGCAGTTCCAGCCCACCTGCCAACCCACCTGGGTTGGAGCTGAAATCTTCAGGACGGTATCACTCCAGGAGCAGGGTTGGAGACCCCTGATCTATGAGATATGCTGGACCATCAAATCCAATCCATAGAGGCACCATCTTGCAGCTATGTAGCTCTTAAAGCAGGGGTGTCCAAACCTGTTCCTGAAGGCCACTGTCCTGCAGAGTTTAGCTCCAACCCTAATAAAACACACCTGAGCCAGATCATCAAGGATTTCAGGATTACTAGAAACCTGGAGCTAATGCTGCGTTCCAATTTCATAGAAAGGAGCTGGTAATGACGTCACACCAAAGTGGACCATGTTCCAATAGAGAAGTCAGAAAACCAAGCTGGACGTGTTACCAGTCAATTAAAAACACATAAAAAGTGTTATTTTGCACAGATAACGCCATAGTGTCATGTCTACAAATAGAGGTTGGATAGTACTGCGTGGACCACTGAGTTTGAGACACAGACAAACATAAGTGCTAATAAACAATATGCGACCCTGGACCACAAAACCAGTCTTAAGTGTAAATTTTTCGAAATTGAGATTTATACATAATCTGAAAGCTGAATAAATAAGCTTTCCATTGATGTATGGTTTGTTATGATAGGACAATATTTGGCCGAGATACAACTACTTGAAGATCTGGAATCTGAGGGTGCAAAAGAATCAAAATATTGAGAAAATCGCCTTTAAAGTTGTCCAAATGAAGTCCTTAGCAATGCATATTACTAATCAAAAAGGAAGTTTTAATATATTTATGGTAGGAAATTTACAAAATATTTACATGGAGCATGATCTTTACTTAATAATATCCTATGATTTTTGGCATAAAGTCCAAATATTTTTATTCAACCACCTAGATAGATTACATCTGAGGGAAAAAGAAAGGATGTGATGTTCAGAACATGGTAACTACAGTAATTATCAAAGTGGGAAGTGATGCTCTCTGGGGGCATTTGGCCAGGGGTGTTTTTACACCACAGACAAGGTTTGAGAAGAAAAAAATCATTTTGAAAACCTAATTATATTTTCCTTATTATATTAATTATTTCCTTATTGGTTATTTTGGGAAAATCCCAGGTATTTTGAGCAGTAGGATTATAAAAAAATATATGTTAATATAAAATTAAATGATAAAAGTAGCCTATATAAAACTGCAAAATAAATATTAATCTATCGGTACTTTTTACTTAAATACATAAAAAAATCAAGTACTTTTGTACTTTCACTCGAGTAAGATTGAAAACTGAGTACTTTTACTGGAGTAATATTTTATTATACGGATCTATACTTTTACTCAAGTACTTGATTTGTGTACTTTGTCCACCACTGTTGGCTAGTATTCCATTCTGAACATAGCCACATACAGGGCCGTTTCTAGCCAATTTGACACCCTAGGCGAAATCCCTATTCCAAATGCAAACTTTGCATGCAACAATCAGGCAGCAATTGACAGCACTCTTATAGCTATATGTTGTTTATATAATGGTAGTTATATAAACAAAGGAAGCTTGTCTTACTTGGACATGTTTGAATTGTGTTTGTTTCTGATGCAGAGCAGCATATTGTTCTTATGCCACATTTGAACAGAGATTGGATTTAGCATTGTGTGTGTATGCGGCACAGTTGAGAGGGATTTAAAGATGAAGACATCAAAGTGTGTGACAATAGAAAGGAATCCCTACCCACACACACACACATAGCTGCTCAAACGAGCCATTAAAGAAACGGGCAGGAGCAGCTGTCTAATAGGAGCTGCATGAAAAGGGAGGATTTTTCAGTGGAATTGTAAGACTGTGTAACTGAGACCTTTAGTCTGTGATTTTTGTGTTCTTGTAAAGGTATTTGTTTACATAGGATAATTTTTTCGGTGAGTAGTGTGTTTGTGCTTTTGGCATTCACATGAGTGTGAAGAGGTGAGTGTGTGTGTTAATATGGAGCAGTAAGGGACCCGCAGGCCTATAAAGGAGTCTTTGAATGGCAGAGGGAGCTATAATTCATTACAGATGTGAAGGTAATCGTACACAGACAGGTCTGGTGGCTGCCATGGCCCAACGACAGGAGACCCAGTCTGGGCACTGCGACAGGACGGCGTGGGTGCGGATGCAGGAGCTCAGCAAGGTCAACTTTAATATGGCACCTATAGATGGAAATCAACACAAGATGATTTTCTAAGAAATTACGAATTTTTGAGCTTGCTACTTTTCTTAATAAAAGTGTTTCTATGGGAGAGTGGCGTAATATTGACTAGATTAGAGAACTCTATTCACTGTTAACTTGTTGCTTATTAGCATGCATATTACTAGCATAAGTTGTGGGGAAGTTGTGGCCTAATGGTTAGAGAGTCGGACTTGTAACCCAAAGGTTGCGGGCTGTTTATTAGGACTTATAATGCACATATTAATGCCTTATTCTGCATGATTATATTGTAGATCCCTCAACCCTACCCAATAACTAAACAACGACTACAACAACTACCTTACTTACTATCAATAAGCAGCAAATTAGGAGTTTATTGAAGGAAAACTCTTAGTGAATAGTGAATGTGTTTCCTCATTTAAAGTCTTACTGAAAAGTCAAACTGTGTTCATTTTTTTTTCATGTGACCATATATTTAGAAAGGTCATATCACATACATATGCCTGTGACTGAGAGATGCATGTGATTTTTTTTTAAGTAAATCAGAAAATCTGAATCCAAATTAGAAAGACCTTTAGAAAATCTTTATAAACATAAACAAAAAGCTACCATTGTATTACCTTTTTCTTTTTACTTTTTGAAGTACTTCACATAGATATCATTGTATTTGAATATGGCAATTATTCACCATAGTATATTACTGTTTAAAAGTTTGGGGTTTGTATGATTTGTAAATTTAAAGAAGTCACCAAAGCTGCATTTATTTGATCAAAGTTACAATCAAAGCAATATTGTGAAATATTATTATAATTTAAAATAACTCTTTTCTATTTTAATGTGTTTTAAAATTTCATGTATTCCTGTGATTGCAAAGCTGAATTTTCAGCACCATTACTCCAGTCTTCAGTGTCACATGATCCTTCAAAAATCATTCTAATATGCAGATTTGCTGCTCAAGAACCATTTTTTTTTTATTATTATTATTATCAATGTTGAAAACAGTTGTGCTGCTTAATATTGTTCTGGAAACCTATATTTTTCAGGATCTTTTAGTGAATAGTAAGTTCAAAAGAACAACATTAAATTAAAACATCTTTTAAAATGCCTTTACCATCACTTTAGATCTATTAAATGCATCCTTGCAGAATAAAAGTGTACATTTATTTAAAAACAAATCTTACTGATCCCAACCATTTGAATGGCAGTATACTGTATATTAAAGTACCATGGTATTACATCTAATAACATCATTGTACCATTGCGCCACCACATTACCTTTAGTGATTTTTATCAGCTAAAGAAAACAGGAACTGTATCTCTGACACAATCCACTGTCATCCCCAAGAACACTAAATTGTGAGAGATGTGATGATGGATGGCCAAATTGGATCTGTAACATTTATACAACTTTAGCAACCGTAAACAGTCAATGCGGTTCATATACTATGTCATTTACGCATCGCCATGCAGTATTAATAATGTCTGCGTAATGAATTGCATTTCTATAAAATGTTATTAATGCAAAATATGACTAATACCACATCATCAGTCAGTACAGGTACTGTAATTCTCTGTTAATTTATTTGTGGACAGACATGGAGAAAAGGGAGGAGGGGTTGAGACAAAAGAGTTTCTGTGCGAAACCATGAAGGTGTTACGCTCGGCTGGGGAAGAAAAAACAAACAGAAGCGGGAAGGAGAGAAGAGGAGGAGAGACGTGATTTCGTACCCTCAGCAGCTCCAGTGTGGCCTTGCGAAGCCTTTAACTCCCTTTCTGTTCCACCCACATGGACAGATGCCCTTCGTGAAGTCTCATCTGACATCCATCCTGAAGACAAACACAGACAGGCTCTGCCCTTGCCGAGGGGCATCACTTACACTTTTAATTAAAAACGAACACCTCAAATAAATTGGGGGCTGGACCCCTTAACCCCTGTCCTGCTCACACACCACTTGGAAAACACACACCCCTTCCCACAATCCTTCATGCTCTGTGTACACAGCAAAAGTGGCCAGATGTTAGTGTGAGAATAAATATTCAAGTGTCATTTCAGCACCGTCAGTGTCTTACTAATTAGCTCTGTTTACAAAGTCAGGGATCACTTTCTAATTATCCAAATGCTGTCTGGGTTTAGTGATCTGAATGACCCACTAACCCTAGGTATTAACCTTGATTGTGCTGAACTTGTGCTGAAGGGACATGAATGATCCGAAACTGTGTAACTTCCTGTAGAGATGTGTGCTAAATATATTTAAATACATCTATTTTCATTTTCATTTTGATTAATCATTATCAGTTCTTAAATCCCAAGATCAAACTTTTGCTGTTTTCCATGAACAAATCTTCACTAAAAATTATTTGGCACACACCTCTCTTCTAATCCACTTGTCAAATCTGACGTCACGCATCACCAGGTTCCAGAATCAAATCCCTTGAGGGTGCTTCTGAAATGAGTATGGTTGCGCTAGCCTTAATGCACATGTTTTCGTCATGTTTTCCGGCCCTGTCCATTTCTATGGTTATTTTTTTTTCAAGAGTGAATGTCGCATTTATGTGATCTCTGATTGGCCACTGAGTTCAAGAAATCAACAAATATTATCTGTGATTGGTTACATTGTTCAAAGCTGCAAAAACACATTGTAAATAGAAACAAAAATATGCACTGAAGCATTTGCCGAATCTGTTTTGCCAGTTTATTACAGCTTCAACTGAGGGTGCTTTTTGCTTTCGTTTGAGTTTGCACCCTCTTAGAACCAGGCTTGCACTGTAAGAAATGATTGTGATATTAACGGTAAAAGACAGTAAAAATGCTACAGTAAAAATCTATTAATTGGTTAATGGTAAGATCACCTACTATATACGGTGAAAAACTGGAATGGACATTTCATGTAATTTTACAGTAAAATACAGTTCCCCTTCAGGAACTCGAGCTGCGTCGGAGAATGCTTTGGGAACGCCTTTCAGCGTGACCGGCTCTGAATCATATGTGTAATCAGTCCAATGGAAGGGCGAGACGTCATAGGCGGGTGACATAGTGACCAGGAAGCTATAAAAGCACGTGAGGTGGAACCGGCGTCAGCTTTCTGTCATTCAGCAAGCGCTCTGTGTGTGTGTCAGTCGCATTTTATGTTGTGTGAGTCTTATTTACTGTTGTCTGTCAAAGTAAGCACAATCAGCAACATATAAGCTCCAAATATGTCTAAAAAGGCTGAGAGTAAAACAAAGCATCTGGGCGAAAGCAGATCACGTTATAGATTGGTTGTTCCTCGCTGCCCACGCTACATCACGGGCAGGGATACACACAGACACGTCTGTGCGTGGTCTGCTTGGGAGCGAAGCACGCAGAGTCGGCTCTTGAGGGAAGGGTCTCGGCTCTCGCATTGCGAGCGGCTTCCCCTGTGTACACTTCGCTCCCGGAAGGCTCTCTTCGAGGAGGGAGCCTTCGCCAGAAGGCTTCCATCGAAGCGGACCAGCGGCTGCATTCATGGGGTTCGCAATTGGATCTGGCGGAGGGAATGGAGATGGGCGAGTCCCTATCTCCTTCCTCACCCACCAGATCCAGCGCCTGA
>NW_015539849.1:517668-520241 GCF_001515605.1 Sinocyclocheilus anshuiensis
CCAGCGTTCCTCGCGGTGCTGGCCCCGCTTCCGCCGAGGCGGAGCTGCAGCTGCACTTGTGGGATTCGCAGATGGATCTGGTGGAGGGAATGGAGACGGGCGAGTCCCTATCTTCTTCCTCACCCACCAGGTCTGCCCGCTCTCTGGGATCGGAAGCCCGTTCTGCGGTTTCTTCCCCCCGGGGAGCGGGCTCGGCGCTCTGCCTATCTTCCTCCGAGGAGGTTGATGTGGAGAGCGTCGAGGATTTGCCCCCTCAGTCACCCCAGTATGAGGAGTTGTTGGAGGTGGTTACTCGTGCGGTAGCTAAGTTAAACATCGATTGGCCCGCTGAGAAACAGGCTGAACCGCAGAAAAGTAAATTAGATGAGCGGTTTCTGCGAACTAAGAAACTAAGAACTAATATTTCTGAACTGAGGAGAACCGCTGATTTATCTCTCTGCACCACCAAGGAGACCGCCCGGGCCCCGCTTGCGCCTTCTGGTCTGTTCGGCGACGCCGTCAACTCCGTCGTCGACAGATACTAGGAGGCTCGTAAACAGGTGGCGGCGTTCCAGCGGTTTCTCCCTCGCCGTTCTCTAGCTCTGGGGGCTGCTGGGCGGGAGCAGCCCCGGCCGTGTACCAGCTCCTCATACAGGGGGGTTCAAAAGTTGAGTGTCGCCTCTTGTACTCCCCCGCAACGGGACCGAGGGGGCTTCTAAGGCGAGGCCTGATCTGAGGGTCGGGCTTCAGTCGAGGAAGCCCTCGACAAAGCGGTCCTGACAATCATGGCCCAGGACGGCTGAGGGCGGCCCCTACTGGGGAAGAGCGAGGTGCACCGCATTACACGGTGTGCGTCTCTCCTCAGAGCCCTCAGGAGATCAGTCTGCTAACCCTGCCAGAGTTCCAGGGCGCAGCAGTCTCCAGCGAGCACACATCTCAGTGTCTTCCGCCCGGAAACGTAGCGGAGCTGAGATGCTCGCCACCCCCTCGGGGGTCTCTAGAGCAGTTAGTTTGATCGTCTCCTGCCGGTCTTCCGCTTCAGGGCACCAAGCTAGCAGCTCCAAGTACATCGAGAGACTGGTTCCCTTAGTAGACTATTTAGCAGCGTGGAAACTACTGCCAAATGTGTCTCGTTGGGTCCTGCAGACTGTAGAAAAAGGCCATCGCATTCAGTTCGGCGCTCCGCCGCCGCCATTCAACGGGGTCTTTCCCATGTTGGTGGGCCCCGAGCAGGTTCTGATTTTGGAACAGGAAGTAAACACCCTCTTGAGGAAGGAGGCCATCGAGGTGGTCCCTCCTCACGACAGAGAGTCCGGGTTTTACAGCCGGTATTTCATCGTTCCAAAGAAGGATGGAGGGTTGCGTCCCATTTTAGATCTGCGTCAGTTAAACCACTCAGTCATGTGACTGAAGTTCAAGATGCTCACTATCAAGCATTTTGTGTCTCAGATCAGGTTCAAGGACTGGTTTGTCACGATAGATCTAAAAGATGCTTACTTCCATGTCTCCATCCTTCCCACTCACAGGAAGTTCCTGAGGTTTGCTTTCAGGGGCGAAGCTTACCAATATCGAGTTCTTCCTTTCGGCCTAGCACTCTCACCCCACACTTTCACAAAGTGTGTGGATGCTGCTCTAGCTCCACTGCGACTACAGGGCAACCGCATACTAAATTATATAGATGATTGGTTGATTCTAGCTCAATCAGAGCAGACGGTGGTTTGACATCGAGATGTCGTTCTCGCCCATATGGGAAAGTTGGGGTTAAGACTAAACGCCAAGAAAAGTGTGCTTTCTCCATTACAGAGGACCACTTTTCTGGGTGTGGTGTGGGATTCGACCACGATGCAGGTACGATTGTTCCCTGCTCAGATCGAGTCGGCAAGCAGTTTCAGAAACTGCTGGGTCTGATGGCAGCTGCGTCCAACGTGATACCTTTTGGCCTGCTGTACATGAGACCCCTACAGTGGTGGCTCAAGACCAAGGGGTTCTCCCGGTTCTTGTCTCAGGGCCCGGTGCTTGGAGCTCCTTGTCGCCGCTTAACGCTAGCAACGGATGTGTCCCTCACCGGTTGGGGTGTGGAAATGAGTGGCCACCCTGCCCGCGGTCTGTGGAGCGGTCGCCATCTCACGTGGCACATCAACTGTCTGGAGATGCTGGCCGTGTTTCAAGCTTTGAAGCACTTCCTCCCGGACCTGAGAGATCGTCATGTGTTGGTGCGCACCGACAACACAGAGGTGGTCTCTTATATCAACCACCAGGGAGGTCTGCGTTAGCGCCCCTGGCACACCAGATCTTTGTGTGGTCCCAGGGAAAAATCCTATCATTGAGAGCAGTACATATTTATGGGCATCTGAATGTGGGAGCAGAAATCCTGTCGAGGCAGGGGCCGAGGCCCGGGGAATGGAGGCTTCACCCCGAGGGGGTGAAGCAGATATGGAGAATTTTTTTGGCCAGGCCCTGTTTGCGACTCAGATGACATCGCACTGTCCCCTCTGGTTCTCTCTGACTCATCCGGCTCATCCGGCTCTGGATGCCATGGTACAGACGTGGTCGAGGCTTCGTCTGTACGCCTTTCCTCTGATCGCTCTGCTCCC
>NW_015539849.1:522958-523517 GCF_001515605.1 Sinocyclocheilus anshuiensis
CTGCTGTACATGAGACCCCTACAGTGGTGGCTCAAGACCAGGGTGTTCTCCCTGAGGGGAAACCCGCTTCGCATGATCAAGGTCACGCGGCGATGCCTACGTGCCTTGGACATGTGGAGGAAACCTTGGTTCTTGTCTCAGGGCCCGGTGCTTGGAGCTCCTTGTCGCCGCTTAACGCTAGCAACGGATGTGTCCCTCACCGGTTGGGGTGTGGAAATGAGTGGCCACCCTGCCCGCGGTCTGTGGAGCGGTCGCCATCTCACGTGGCACATCAACTGTCTGGAGATGCTGGCCGTGTTTCAAGCTTTGAAGCACTTCCTCCCGGACCTGAGAGATCGTCATGTGTTGGTGCGCACCGACAACACAGAGGTGGTCTCTTATATCAACCACCAGGGAGGTCTGCATTAGCGCCCCTGGCGCACCAGATCTTTGTGTGGTCCCAGGGAAAAATCCTATCATTGAGAGCAGTACATATTTCTGGGCATCTGAATGTGGGAGCAGAAATCCTGTCGAGGCAGGGGCCGAGGCCCGGGGAATGGAGGCTTCACCCCGAGGTGGG
>NW_015539849.1:523699-529153 GCF_001515605.1 Sinocyclocheilus anshuiensis
AAACTGTACGCCTTGAAGTGGAAGCTTTTCACTTCTTGGTGTGGAGATCGCCAGCTTGACCCAGTTAACTGCACAGTTGGTACAGTGCTTGAGTTCCTGCAGGCCCATTTCTCCGCAGGGCTAACCCACTCCACGCCATTGCGGCCTACCACGCCCCTCTCGGTGGCCAGTCAGTGGGTCTTGGGGGTCAAGGCTCACTCGTCCCGAGGTATGGCGGCCTCCAAGGCCTTCTTGGCAGGTGTGTCTATGCAGGACATCTGCAACGCAGCGGGATGGTCCACGCTCCTCACGTTTGTCAGGTTCTATGGCATAGATATGCGAGCCACTCATGGCTCTTCTGTTCTCTCGTCCTAGTTGTGCTCTTCCACACTAGTCAGGGATTTGCAAGTCTGGCGGCATGGGCATACTCGTTCCCAAAGCGTTCTCCGACGCAGCTCAAGTTCCTGAAGGGGAACGTCTCCAAGTTACGTATGTTACCATGGTTCCCCGAAGGGCCGCCTATGACATCTCGCCCTTCCATTGGACTGATTACACATGTGATTTAGAGCCGGTCATGCTGAAAGGGGTTCCCAAAGCATTCTCCGACGCAGCATCTCGTTCCCTTTGGGGAACCATGGTTACATACGTAACCTGGAGATGTTTTTGGAAGTGAAAAAGAACATATAATTTACAGTGAACAACTGTAAATTGACATTCCCCGAATTCCCTGCGTTACATTTCACATTTGGTGTTTTTTCGTTGAAATAACTATATTTCTTCTTAGTTTTTTTCTTATCAGTTCTGTTCATCAGGGTTGTATGTTACATCTAATTTTGTTAAATTAATGTTTATTTGCATCAGTGTCGTGTGTTACATTTGTGTGAATGACACAGCGCAACTTCGTATTTTCCCTGTCAGCCTATGAAAAAGCTGCTTGTGATGAGCTTTAGTTCATCATGTGACTTTCTTATCACCAGCTGTTTTTGATGGTTATCAGTGTCACAAAGGTACTAAACAGATTTCAGTACTTCAATAGGTTGGTAGTGAACATTATATCAGTTAATGAAATATGGTTTTTATATGTAAATTTAAATGAAATCCGTAAAACCTAAAATGTTGCTACCATATATTTTACAGTACATTTTTGGCAATCACAGCTGAACCGAATTTTACCGTTTTTTTTATTTTTTTAATTTTTTTACAGTGTGTGCATCACAGTTTTTAGATCCAAACACTTTATCAGATGCCAAAGTCTACCAAGTCTACCATGGTAACCAAAAATATACTTTTTTCATAAGAAAGAAACTCATAGAGGTTTAAAATTACATGAAGGAGTCACTGAGGATAAATATTGTAGATAGTCACAAAAAGCTTTATGCTTTGATACTTTTGATATGATAAAGTTTCAACTTTCAAATTATGTCAATTTTAACATCATATTTAAAACAATTCAGTTTTTGGCAATCACAGCTGAACCGAATTTTACCGTTTTTTTTATTTATTTATTTTTTTTTACAGTGTGTGCATCACAGTTTTTAGATCCAAACACTTTATCAGATGCCAAAGTCTACCAGCAACTGTTTGGTAACCAAAAATATACTTTTTTCATAAGAAAGAAACTCATAGAGGTTTAAAATTACATGAAGGAGTCACTGAGGATAAATATTGTAGATAGTCACAAAAAGCTTTATGCTTTGATACTTTTGATATGATAAAGTTTCAACTTTCAAATTATGTCAATTTTAACATCATATTTAAAACAATTCATACCGTTTTGATGCTGTTTGAAGAGATCGTTGTAGCTGCATTAGTTTAAGTGGCAGTGTGGTGCACGTGAAATGAACATCTCTTCCACTTTACTACAAAGTGAACATGAATGAACATTCAGAAGGTATCCTAACAAATTTGTATTGTCTTCATTCCATCTTAGTCCAGCATAAGTGTTGAGCATATTTTACTAGTTTGCTTGTAATGCAGAAAATAAAATCTGCAACACAAGATAAAATTAAAATCTTTTTTTGAACTAATGAAAGGGTGGAAGCGACATTGTGCTGACTTTAGATAATGTTGATGATGGCAATGGCTAGTAAAACTGTTTAGTGAAGTGAGTGAAGTGACATGTGGCCAAGTATGGTGACCCATACTCGGAATTAGTGCTCTGCATTTATCCCATCCAAAGTGCACACACACAGCAGTGAACACACACAAACCGTGAACACACTCCCGGAGCAGTGGGCAGCAATTTTTTTTGCTGCGGGGCCCAGGGAGCAGTTGGGGGTCCGGTGCCTTGCTCAAGGGAACCTCAGTCGTGGTATTGAACGACTTCCCCCTTACCTGCCATTTGTAAAGATTACATATAAAATAATGACTTAATATTAATCCAATTACTTACTGCTCCCTTACTGAATAATCTATAAGGTATATTTTAATATGCCAGTTGGAAAACTTACAACACCATCTACTGTCAGAAATGGGAAATGCATCCCATCTGACCAGAAGTGGGGGATAATACATACCACCTCCCGAGTATAAAAACTGAACGAAAAGAACATCCTATCCTGGAGTTGAAGTTGATTTGTGTCAGTGGACAGAGGCCATGTGTGGGGCCTCTGAGGGCCATAGCTATATCTAGGCACCAGAATATCATAGATACATGGGCAAGCAAGCACCACTCACGTTTTCTTAAGATAATGTAAAAATGTATGCCTCCTATATATTATCTTTTTGTACGTGCAAGTGGCATGACTTTCTACTGCACAAGCATAAATACACACTCTCTCTCTTTCCCTGTCTCAATGTTCCCCTCCTGCTGCATTTATTTTAGTAGCAGATCTCTCGCCACAACTTTGATTGTGTTACAGGAGAGTGTTTGTGTCTGTTTTGTGTGTGTCTAGCGGCACTGAGACTCTTATACCAGCTGTTAATCCCTTGACCCTATCATACACCCACACACTCTTGGCCCAACGCCGCCTTTATGACACTTGAGACTCCAGCTGAATTCATCTCGTGCTTTGCGGTGGACTTAGTCCGTGTGCACTCTCAGCATACCACCCCTCTTTCCCCCTTTGTGTCCAAACATACACTTTTACAGGATCACACATGGTTACGTGCACACACACTCACACTCTTGACCCCCTCTCCTCTGCCCTCTCTCACACATGCTTACTCCACTGCGATTCAGAGGGCATGATAAAGTTTCTGAAAGATGATGCGACACTATTACTTCTATGACCCTCTAGTGCTTTGCGGTGGACTTAGTCCGAATGCACTCTCAGCATACCACCCCTTTCCCCCTTTGTGTCCAAACATACACTTTTACAGGATCACACATGGTTACGTGCACACACACTCACACTCTTGACCCCCTCTCCTCTGCCCTCTCTCACACATGCTTACTCCACTGCGATTCAGAGGGCATGATAAAGTTTCTGAAAGATGATGCGACACTATTACTTCTATGACCCTCTAGCGGAGCTAAGGAAAACATAGGCCTGGTACAAGAGCACGGAATGTGTGAAAAGATCATGCTGCCCATGTTAATGCCTCATTTATGTTCAACGTCTCATACCATCAAAAATACCACAAAACAGCCCTGTTCCAAAGCCCTTGTGCCTGCCTAAACTGCATGTTGTAGCATTCAACAATATGCTATCTTTAATATTCCAAATGATGAAACCTAACTATGCTTCTGTTACAGGTTTCTAAATCATTTGTCTATATACAATAAAATTGAAAATTCTGCTTGACATGACCAATTAGTACACATTTTATGTTTACAGTAATGTTGCACTCCCAACAGTTGAAACTGCCCTAAGTACAAGTTTACAACTTGTAAAATCAGTTAACATTTTTGTCAAACTTGTAATTACAATTTGGAAGAACGTCATTTTATGAACGTTCCAACTTGTTCCTATTGACTGTTGTGATGGCGGTGAAAACTAGCAAAATGGCTGATATTTCTGATATGCCAAGGTGATATTGCAAGGGGAAAATGTCTACATATTTATACTGTTGATATCGCTATATTACCTATATTATATGCACACTGAAAAAAAGCTTTCATGGGCAGCCTAGAATATCAAGCATTTTCAAGACAAAATAAACTTTTTTTCATTGTTGAATATAAAATAATTAAAAAAAACTTTGTTCTCTTTCTCTGGATCATTGTTTCTACACTGGTGATTCTTTTCAACTAACTTTTTTATTTATACCAAACAAGGTCATAATCATGTCTAGAACATTGGGGGGACCATTGTTTTGAGGAAAATATAAAGACCACTATGGTAATGGTAAAGGAACTAAATAAATAAAGGGTTTAAATGGATTTAGTGGAATAAATTAAAAGAAGAGAAAAAAACAGTCAAAGAACAAGAATAAGATTTTTTGTAAAATAATCAATCTGAACTGCAAATAATATTTTTATTTTAAAATATGCACCCATTCAATTTTAGTTGTATTTCTAATATGGTGAAAACGCAAAACAAAAAAAATGCTATTGTCACAATAATTATGAATTACATGAATCACGTAAATGACAGCCCTACTCTCAATTCAAAACGGCGAAATAAAAAATCAATTTTAGTTGTATTTCTAATATGGTGAAAACGCAAAACAAAAAAAATGCTATTGTCACAATAATTATGAATTACATGAATCACGTAAATGACAGCTCTGTTCTCAATTCAAAACGGCGGAATAAAAAAAAAAAAAAGTCGAATAGTTTGCGAGCCAGAGCTGTTGAGCCAACTGTTGCTATAGTAACGCATGCAACTTTCATCACAAAAGCTCTAATTTCAGTGTGGTTTACATTCAGTTTTCATTCTTACATTCAGTATTGACAGCAAGTAAAAGGAGGTAAGCTTTCAACTGAACTGCAGCCTACATGCATTTTAAACACTTATTTTGCTCGTCCATGCAATGAATGCACGTTAAATGAGCATTTTTTTTTTTTTAAACATTAAAACTGCTCAGGTAACTTCAGTGGTAGGCTATGATACATACTCATGTATTAAAATCCTCTTTAACTCGCAAACTCCTCGTGATAATGCGCAAATATTTCTGCACGTTTTCACTCGTTGTCAGCCTCTGCTTTTCTGCAAGTCAAGTCACCTTTATTGATATAACGCTCTTAACAATACAGATTGTGTCAAAGCAACTGTACAGCATTAATTAGGAAAATATTGTGTCACTAATGCAAAATGATAATAGTAAACACTCAATTTTCAGTTAAAGGCAGTTCATCATTGAATTCAGTGATGTCATCATCCAGCTCAGTTCAGTTTAAAAAGTGTCTGTGCAATCAAGTCGATGATATCGCTGGATATTAAGTGTCCCCAACTAAGCAAGCCAGAGGCAACAGCGGCAAGGAACCGAAACCCCATCGGTGACAGAATGGAGAAAAAAACCTTGGGAGAAATCAGGCTCAGTTGGGGGGCCAGTTCTCCTCTGGCCAGACGAAACCAGCATGGCCAGACA
>NW_015539849.1:529593-533728 GCF_001515605.1 Sinocyclocheilus anshuiensis
TTGGTGACAGAATGGAGAAAAAACCTTGGGAGAAACCAGGCTCAGTCGGGGGGCCAGTTCTCCTCTGACCAGCAGTTCAATTCCAGGCTGCAGCAAAGTCACATTGAGCAGAGGACTCGACTGGTTCCTGTGGTCTTCTCCCGGTGGCCGTCTAGGAGACAAGGTTTTTATTGGGGATCTGTCTCTTGGGCTCATCTAGTTGTCCTGATCTCCGCTGACATTCAGAGCTGTAGAGGTCGTCTCTAGGTGCTGATCCACCATCTGGGCTGGATACGGACTGGATCCGGGTGACTGCAAAGGATCTGCCGCCCGCAGTTGATTTTGATATTCTAGGTATTATCAAATTGCCAGAGTTTTGAGAACACAGTGGATGTGGAGGACTGCAACAGACTGAAGCATCCGCGTGAATTCAGCATGCCTTTCTTTCAGCTAATAAAAGAAAAAATCTGCAATTTTCTGGTGTTATTTTAGGATTGTTGGGGCAGTATCCAGCTATATCTTAAACTTCTCAAAATACAGTTCACTTCAGATTGGTTTTAATCACTGCACAAAAAATTTACACAATCTTTATCTAATTCTGACTGGGTGGGTTCAGCCCACCCCTGCCCATGCCTGGAGCCGGCCCCGCGTAAAATGCTCCAAATCAATCAATTATAAAGTTCCATTTTGGTTAGGATGCTGTAGATAGAAGTACATAAAAAGGCAGCTCACTAAGTTTGGGAACATCTATGAAAAAACATGTTCTGAGTACAGACTGAAGAAGGACTTGTCCCATGTGCTGTGGTTAGTGTAGACTCTGGGGTCTGGGACTCGCTAATGGGCACTAATGCTGACACGGCCCCCTATAGAGCAGGCGGACTTTATAAGCAGCTGTGCTGTACGGTAAACAGAGCCAGATGCACCGCACAAAGCAAACACGTCTCATAAAGAAGTGCAGGAAAGGGTAATTAGTACAGAATGGCGAGTCATGTCCGGCAGCACAGCGTAAAACGCGACAGGAGAGAACGCCACTCTCATGCAGTCTCACCCTGGGAACTGTGGATGTTGCAGAATAAGATCAAAGGTCATCATTGTTTAGCTCCAAATAAAATCACAGGAGAAAACAGAATTATCGCTTGCTTTCTAAACGGCTTCTTTGTTATTTGCATAGCATGTTATATTGTACAGCATGTAGTACAAGTACAGGACCAGCAGTTCCAGATGTTTGTACATTAATAACAAACTGTTGGGCATTTATGGTTCAGCGTATACACTTACTCAACAATGTGACTTTGAACGATACACAAAGGCTGCCAAAATAACACAACATTTTTTTTTTTTGCAATATTGACTGCAATATTGAGAGGCCTGTACTCCATGACACTGTACGAACTCTATATGCACATAGAGCTATATTTGTGCAAAGAAGCTTCGTTTCCCAATTGTATCACTGAATTTAGAGCTATAGTACTCGGCTCTGTCCAGAACCAGAACCCTTGTCCAGAGTAGAGATTTAATGAGGGTAAAAAAAGGTTGAGGTTCATTTGAAGTGACTCTCTTAATTCATTGCAGAGCACCAATCATAATTGATGACATTTATGAATAATCTATAACAGGAATAAATTACTTTTTAAAATGTATATTTTTAAAATAGAAAACCACTATTTTAAATTGTAATTATATTTCTGAGTATTTCTTTTTACTGTATTTATGATCAAATAAATGTAGCCTTAGTGATGTCATGCTACGCTGCTGCTGGAAGAACGTAGGAGACACAGAGTAGCTTTCACAGTCTTTAATGATGAAAACACAGGATAATCCACAATAGGAGCTGGGCAAACACACGTAGAAACAAGTAGACCTGACCGAGAAAGACTGCACAGAATACAAGGGATGATTGGGGAAACACAGGTGCATGGGATGACTAATCAAACTAAACGAGGAGAGGAACATGACCAAATAAGGAAAAACTGGAACAGAAACAGGGGCAAAACACTACACAGAACAGTCCAGAATCCTGACAAGTGAGTAGAACAGGCTTCTTTTAAAAACATGAAACAATCTTAATTATTCCAAACATTTGACCGTTAATGTAATTCATTTTGCATCTCGATTAATTAGTTACATTTAATTGGGTTATACATAACATATATAACATACATAATTAAAATGTTCTTTTTGTTAAGATAAAAGTATGCTTTCCTTGTTGAAGTTTTTCTAAAATGATTTTGCTTTTTTCACCATTTTAAAAATGGTCTTCTATATGTGATGTAATGCAGTGAAATGTTTTTCATGAGTCCCTCATCCCATAGTGCAACAAATTAAGGACATAAACACATAATAATAATAAAAAAAGAGTCAAATATAGTCTATCAAGAATACGATGTGAATAAAGTAGAATAGTAAGTAATAGTACAGTAGAATAATTGTCTGAACTGTCTGAATTTGTATTTATTGCCTTGTAAGCACCTATTAAGCACCTATTTTATTGACAAGTTGTTAAAAAAGCAACATTAGAAAGCATGCCTCTACCTACATTTTATATTAGTCCTCGTTCATCAGTCAGATATCTATTTCTGTTTCTGTCATAATTATCTTTAAGGCCTTTTGGAACAATTTTTACACTGTTTTTCCCACCCCTAAATTATTTTGAATATGTATTAAACATATAAAAACATCCACATGCAAATTAAGTATACAAGTTCCAAAATAACTGTGACAGGACTGAAATAATATACTAAAATAATATATATATATAATTGTATATATTGATTACAATGTAATGTATGATTGATACAGTCTTAATGTTTTGGTACAGAATGGTGAGTCATGTCCAGTTGAATAAATAAAAAAAAAATCTCAAATTGAAATGGTAAACAACTCATCTTGGGCATAACTTTAGGGAAGAAAATGGCCCAAGTTTGGCTGAGTTTGGCCGAAGGAAGAATTCTCAAATTGAAATGGTAAACAACTCATCTTGGGCATAACTTTAGCGAAGAAAATGGCCCAAGTTTGGCTGAGTTTGGCCGAAGGAAGAATTGTGCGATGGACTGAAATAAGCATCCGTTAGCCTTCTGTTGTTCTTATTAGTGGAATTATATGAACATACTCCACTCAAACTTTTGTTTGGAGCTCCATGGAGAGGCATGA
Source organism: Sinocyclocheilus anshuiensis (assembly GCF_001515605.1). Classification (NCBI taxonomy): domain Eukaryota; kingdom Metazoa; phylum Chordata; class Actinopteri; order Cypriniformes; family Cyprinidae; genus Sinocyclocheilus; species Sinocyclocheilus anshuiensis. The sequence goes on from NW_015539849.1 coordinate 532,723, forward strand.
AAAGAAAGAGATGATGATGAGACACACAAAGAAGGAAGAACAAAATTATTTCCAAATGAATAGGACCATATTTCAATCTATCACCATAGAAAAGGGACTTTTCTCTCAAAACATGGGGCGTGAAGACATCAGCATCCTAACCATATTCAACAGCACACAGCACATTTTACAGGTCACTGTGCACAGAGGCCCTTATGGGCTGTGCTTCAAATGGGAACCTCCCTCTCTATCCGAATTGCACTGCAGGGAAGCACCATTCGGCAAAAGATCTGCCTTCAGCAGGCGTGCTAAACAGAGAATGCATGCCTCATATTGTTGGGTAGTGAGAAGCATATGCGCTTTGTTCCAAATCCTACAGAGCATTTTAAACTATAGTAGGCACGTTCCCATCGTGAAAGTCTTCCATGACGTGGCCAGTGTAATTATGCTTGAAAAACAGTCTTGTTCAGCAGAGTTATCCGGCCAATACTTTATTTTAGCCGAATTTCTGAGCATAAATGTAATACATTGAAGTAGCATCATGTATAAATGGAGAAGGTAATGTAAAATCTCATAAAAAAACCTCACAAATTATCCATTTGAAACTCTTCATAGGCATGCATTGCAAAAGCTCATCAAAATAATAATCCAAGATGGCAGTCAAAGCAAGGCAAATGCTGATTAAGAATAAATTGCAATTAAGAGTCAAATGTATCAATCATTTGATATAATTAAAAGTGGTTTGTTTTTACTATTATCCAATAGTTGTATTTTCTTATTACAATAGTATGTTTTTAGCTTAGCAGTATGCTAATGACAAAGTGACTATGTAGGCAATATGCAGCAAGACAGCTCACTAGGTTGAAGCCATATGACAGATAAGATCAAAACCACATTTGTTTATTAAAGGGGTCATATGATGTTGCTAAAAAGAACATTATTTTGTGTATTTGGTGAAATGAAATGTGCTTGTGTGGTTTAAGGTTAAAAAAACACATTATTTTCCACATACTGTACATTATTGTTT
>NW_015539849.1:533980-539494 GCF_001515605.1 Sinocyclocheilus anshuiensis
TTGAATCTTAACTTTTATAAAGAATATCTCTTTGGATTTGAGACTTTAGTCTTTGCAACTTTACAGATCTTCTTTATGCACTAAGAGCTTGTAACACTTCAAAGAGAAAGGTAAAATTGAAATTGCATCATATGACCCCTTTAAAATAAATTAGGACTAAAAAAAACACATTTGTTTATTAAAATTATAAATTAGAACACATAATAGCATTAATAACATTTGAAGAAACCTTATAATTCATAATAACAATCAACCAAAAGGGGCTCCAAAATAGTTTGTCTTACTGTTTATGAAAGACCAAAATATAAAGTCTGAAGTCTGAATATTAGCCTTCGATGTTCCTGCCGAGGCTTCGCTTAATTGCAGAGCCCCATTCAAAAATTTCTCACCATACAGATGCATACTGACCTCTGACCCCCTACTCTTCTCTTCAGGGGCTTTGGTGGAGTAAAGGCTGATGGTTAGAATGAGAAGGAAAAGAGAGGGTTAACTTCATTATAAAGTTCTCTAAAAGCATTATCTACACTCCTACATGGTTCCCCATAACAAGAGACAGAAAGAAAAGGGTGAGAGAATGAATAGGAGAAAGGGACATGAAAGTCTAACTCTCAGTGCCATTAACACAAAGGCGTGCTGTAGCATAGCAAGCAATACGTGGATCTGAGCGATATTTAGGCTATTCTTCACTGATACTTATGCCACTTTTCATGTATAGGGTAAACTCTGGTGTCCAATTACTCTTCTCAAAGAAGTAAAGGCGCAAATCCCATGTTCGTTCATCAAGATCAAACATTCAGCCCTGTTCACAAAGTCATTATAAGTAGAACAAATATTTGTCTTTAATTAATGAGAAATATAAGGTATCAATAGCTACAAACCAACAGAACTCAAATGAAACTGATCTGATCAATCTATATATATATCACAAATTTGACCTCCTGAGGTGGACAGCATTTTCTGAAGGTTAAGCACCTTTTTGTTGACCATTTGTTTGGTTTAAGTTATAGGCTGATATATATATATATGGTGGCGAAGTGTATTTCTTATGTACCAACTTAACAAATAGATTCCACATTGGTCCTCATTGGTCACATTTTTTCTACACTGGACACCAGAAGTGCAACTCAAAAAAAGACAGTATGACCCATTAAAATCAGTGATGCTGTCTACACTGGATGCAACATGACAAATCCCCAACAATAAACTGATGCTCTGTTCTATTTCTGATGTACTCCAACAAATCGACAAATTAATTTGCAATGGTCGCTTTGTCGTGTCCAGTGCAGACAGACTCGTGCTATTGTGGCACGACTACAGTCGCATCTGGTGTAGACACAGTGTTAGGGATGCAACCTTAGAAGGCAAGCCTTTATAGGCAGCAAAGCAGCTCACTAAGTGTAGAGCTTTAGTTTCTGTGTGTCTTTGAGCGAGAAGAAAGAGACAGCCTGATTATAAGTCTAGATAAAGAGTTTTGTGTGTTATGTCCAAAGATGCGAGGATCTTCCACACCGCTGACCCCCCTCGCCGCCCAGTGCCGGCTATGTTTCTAAACCCAGACGATGACACCACACCGTTTACAGCCCTTTGTTGTTGTTTTTCCAGTCACTCCTTCTATCTTTTGTTGATCCCTGTCTCTTGCTCTCTCTGGAAAGACTTTGGTACTGGAGATTAGAGAAGGGTACTGCCTAGCAAGTAGAATCAAAATGGCAGAACCCTCCGTGTCTAAACGCCTGACCTAGATAACACAGTGCCTGTGATCACACTTCGCGACAACCTCTGATGAAAGTCCTCGACGAACGCCCGTCACTTTGTCACCTCAACAGACGCCTGCCGTCACTATATGCTCACGTCGCTTTGAAGAGAGGAGGAGGAAAAAGTTACCTCGGATCAATGGAACACAGTCACTACTGACTCTGTACTCCTAGGGGCAACATGTAAAATGTAGAGAAGTAGACAAACAATATCTCATGCTGACATTAAAATGAAGCCGGCTGTTAAATACTAAAATAGAACAAGCGTTCTTTTCAGGGACTAGGAGAAAGGAAGACGTAAAGATGAGTACTTGAGTATGCTGCAAATCTCTTGACAACCGCTGGCATCTTTTCTGCTATTTACCGCATCCTCTGAAAGGCATGATGAAACAGACTGGAAATTCGCGCTAAGCTTTATGTTCTGTTTAATACCATTTTTCACAGAGAATGAGAAGAGGAAAGACTGATTTTTTTAAGACCTAAATCTCTGATTTAGTGGGTTTTGCATGTCTGGAGATCATGCAAATCATGACCGATTAGCTTTCATATTTTCTTCCATTCCTTCCTTTGAATGACACAAACTGTTTAATATCATGGACTGTGAGGCCAGGAATATGCTCTACAGTAAGTCAGTATGCAAATGCAGATGTGAATGTATTGCAAGTGCTCGGAGTACTCAAGGGGGCGATAGAGTTATGCTGGGTACACACTAAAAGATTTTTTAAATCTTATAAGATCTTCAAGATGTGAGAGATCACAAACATGAGGACAAAAAATCCTAGATTTAACCGTTTTGCTCCTATAGTGTGTGGTGTCCTCGGGGTTCCCCCCCACACATCAGGATTTCTGATCTTAAATATTCAACATGTTGAATATTTACGATTCGCAATCGGGGCGCCTCCGATGTTCTTCCGAGCAGATTCAGTCACTCTTAACACACCTCACACCACAGGAAAATCTGATAAAATAATCTTTAGAACCACCAAGATAATCGGTACATTACCTAGGATTGTCAGAAGGGGAGAAATCGGCCCAAAATCAGCCCGATTATCTTGTGTTGTGTACCCAGCATTACCTGAAATGTCTGCACCATCAGTTTGGTAGCTATAAGCATGTCAACAGTTCAGTTAACGCTAAACTTTTCCCAAATTTTTATATCTTTCACAATTTGTTTTAGGTATTCAGATACATTTGAATTGAAACAGGATATTAAAGTAATAAAAATTAGGTTGGGACTTGACTTTATCCATTGAAAACAGATTTTGTAAAAAGTGGGAGTTACTAGAATGGAGAAACATGATTGGAGAAGAAGGGTTGAAAAATAAGAGAAATTAGTTACGTTAGCTGAAAAGAAAAGTCATCTCAGAGGAACAGCAAGGTATTTCATTTTGATGGTAAGTTGTTTCTTTGGAATATTGTGGGCACTCCGGTTTCTCCCACAATCCAGAGCCATACAGGTCAGGTGAGATGGTGACTAAATTATCTGTATGTTCCCTGCCTTTGGCTCAAGATACTGTATAGGCTCCAGCATCACTGTGACACCTATAAGACAAGCGGTTTAGAGAACGGATGGATGAAGAGATAGATGGATGGATGAACTGACCTTAATACAGATAAATGAGTGACAGTCCAAATAGCCAATCGAATCACTTCAGTGAGAAGACTTCACTTGAGTTGCCATCTGCTGTTTTGTCTGTCACATTTTGAAGTCTGTCAAGCTTTACTGAACTCCTAGCAAAAAGGCAGACGCTTCTGCATGAGTTTGTTGTGTTTTGGAACAACTTTAAAGTCTGGTATAGTGTATTATCCTCAGTTGTTTAGTGTACGATGGCCGGTTTTTCCTCTGTGACTCTTTACAAAGTCTGTAAGGCCGGGTTTCACAGACAGGGCTTAGGTTAAGCCAGGATTAGGTGAGAGTTTAGTTAGGACATTTAAGTATTTTATAAAAGTGCCTTAGAAAAAAAAACATTACTGGTGTGCATCTTGAGACAAAACAATGGCACTGACATACTTTAAGGTATGTCCGTGCAAGTTTATTTGAATTAAAACAGCCCAGACATGTATTTTAGTCTGGGACTAGGCTTAAGCCTTGTCTGTGAAACTGGGGGCAAGTGTACGTCAGTGTTACTCTGAGAGCAGGAGTCAAGACAAGTTCAGAACTTTATATTTGACTACAAGACAGAAGCACTGAACACTTGAACAAGCACAAAGACAGAACAGTGGTTTTCACTAGTGAGGTAGATGAATTATGGTCTGTTAAATTCAACGTGCTCCTAAATTTTCTTTACTGTGGTTATTTTTTTAAAAATATTTGGGGGTCGTTCGTTAACAAACTCTGACAAAGGCTGCACTGTTTCAGGATTTTGGAATCTGGGAAGACTTCATGTTATTCTGAGAATTTCAATGTTTGTTTTAAAAATATATTTTTTAGATATTTCATGCATATTTTCCTCATCATGTGGACACCACCTTTTTTAACCTGAACTTTGGCTGTTCCACCTTTGGCAGCTCCAGAGATTAATAGTCAAGGTTATGTTTTGTTTGGGTGTACGTTGTGGTTTCCACTATGTGTAAGTGCATGTGTGTGTGTGTGTGTGTGTGTGTGTGTGTGTGTGCAAGCACTCGCAATGACACACAAAACGTGATACAATGAGTCTTTCTGTCATATCTATTCATTCAGTTTGTGCAAATGTTAATTTAGTGTGAGACAAATCACAACCCATTTTATTTCTTTAATGTGACATATTTCCAAGTGAATTCAACATTGAACAAAAAGAACTTGGGACTTGATTTTATGCACTGAAAATCAACTGAATTGTGAACAGTGGCTGTTACATACCAGAATGATGGCAGATAATTGGAGTTGAAGGCTTGAAAAATAAAGGTATTCGTGGCATCAGCTGAAAAGGAAAGTCGTTTCAAAAGCTGAGCTAGTTACTACATATATTTAAAAAAGATTTTGAAGACAAATATTTTTGTTTGTTTGTTAGAATTTGCACTTATGAATTGTGCACAAAAAGATCTAGATCATACGACGTAAATGAAATGTCTCAGCAATGTTTTTTGTCCATAGAGTCAACGGTCACGAATTTTTCAAAGAAGGTTAGTCATGTCATGAGGGTGAGAAAATTATAAGAAAATAAAATTTTTTTGGGTGAACAATCAGTATGCAAACCATCAGTAGAAGGTGAGGTGACAACTAATCAAAAACCAAATGCTACACGCTCACAATGTACGCCTGCAGCTATGTGTGTGTATTAGGGCTGGTACGCGATTAAAATGTTTTAATCTAATTAATTACATGATGTGGCGATTAATTCATCTAATTAATCGCAAATTAATCGCACACCAAATTTGGCTGAGAAATTACTCCCAAAAGATAGTTTAAAGTCATTGTTGTGTAAAGCATGAAACATACATTACAAAAAGTAGTTTCAGCACGAAATATTTTGTTTGATCAAATTTATTACATATACTCTTTTTTTTGGGTGGGTGAACTATACCTTTAATAATTTATTTGATTAATCTTATTATTATTACTATGGAAATATGATTTTTTTTTTTCATGAAATTATACTCTAAATAATAAACTAAAACTGCCAGTAGGTGGTGGTAAATGTCTTAATGATTAAGTCATCGAGTCATTTATTCATTGATTTGATTCATTCAAATGGCTGATTCATTCAGGAGTGAAGTAAATAGGCTTGTTTGAGATGAGCAAAATCTGCGCAGAACCGATCACCGGTGATCACAGCGAGACGCA
>NW_015539849.1:540090-549384 GCF_001515605.1 Sinocyclocheilus anshuiensis
CTGCACTTATTTCCCCCCTCCCCTCACTGCAGCCGCCTACTCTCGCCTACATTTCAGGCGAGGCGAGATGCATCTCAAACAAGCCTGTTGGTTCTTTATGAATGGTCCATAGAATCATTAGGCTTGTTCGACTTGAAGCGGATCATCACCATCAGACCGATCGGTGTGTGACATCAAAGTACCGCAAGAGACGACTCAGCATGCTTTTGAATCGCTCTCGCGGTCCTTTGATGTCATACACCGATCGGTCTGTGCAGCGCCACTTGAATGACACGCCTATGGCCAATGGTTCAACGCGCCAAATGGTTCACCCAAAACGTGCATTAAGAAATGAAATGCCGCTGTGTGTTGCTCGGAGACAAACAGTTTTGCTTTGTCTTTATATTTTCGTTGGAAAAATTGAGCAAAACAGACAACATTGTGTCTAAAATAACACAACATTAACTTCTTTCTTACTGAACTGTTGTATAAGATCAGTATCACATTTGCACTTGTGTGATATTGCACTTAGCCTATTGCTTGTGTGATATTGCTTAACTATACGATGTAAATATGAGACAAAAACTCAAACGGGCATTTTTGCCCCATATCTTGAATTTTAGGGACATTCTAACTACGTTCTCTAGGCTCCATCACGCAGTGAGTTGTTGCCCTGCTTTATATTTTCGTTGGCAAAATTGAGCAAAACAGACAACATTGTGTCTAAAATAATTAACTTCTTATTTATTGAACTGTTGTATAAGATCGGTATCACATTTGCACTTGTGTGATATTGCACTTAGGCCTATTGCTCGTGTGATATTGCTAACTAGGCCTATATGATGTAAATATGAGACAAAAACTCAAACAGGGCATTTTTGCCCCATATCTTGAATTTTCGGGACATTCTAACTACGTTCTCTAGGCTCCATCACACAGTGAGTTGTTGCCCTGCCTCATATTTGTCATCAATCAGTTGTATGAAATGTCAGATGACCAACATTGGTCTGGGGCGGGGCAAGTGCGTTAAATGCGTTAATAATTTTAACGCGTTATTTTTCACCGTAATTAATTGCTCTAATTAACGCGTTGCATTACCAGCCCTAGTGTGTATTTAAAAAAGAATAAATTCTTGACTGAAATAGGAGCTAAAATGCATTCGAGATGCAATCACTCTGATTTTAGCTTACAGACATAATTATGGCTTAATTGCTTCTGTCGTAGAACATATTTGGCTTGCTGTCCACTGATAACGGGCTCGATGAAGCAGCTTCAACTCGAGCTCTGATATACCCCCACAGAGACTTAATGTAGGATATGATTACAAAATTATTGGAGTATGTTTTACAAGAAAATGCTGCTATTGTTAAATGTTATTTCTTTGTACTTAAATGAGAAATTTACCATCAATTTCTGAGTGAAAATAGTTTCTACACCAAATTTTGTACATGCATGTTCTTGAACTTTGTATACATTCATATTAGTAAAATAGGAGCATCAATGCTGTGCAAGGCAGACCCACTATGTGTGAACCCCGCTGCGAAGCGACTGGCACATTTTCATGGAAAGCTTCTCTTTTAGGCCAGCAGGTTTTCAATGAGCTCATTTACACATCAAAACAGTGTAGAAAAGGGATAGTTCTCTGGAGGGCAGTGGAGGGTGGAGGGGGTGGATGAGTGTAATGAGGGCTTCTTTTATTCTCTTTGCTCTCCCTCTCTCTCTTTCTTCTTTCCTGAGGGGTGGGTGGATGGTTGTGGACTGATAAGCATGGCTGGGGTTCAGATGGAGGTGGGTAAACACCTCATAAAGATCCTCTTTTAATCAAACACATGACCGGACAGGGTCTCTCACACTCTGCACGGTCAGACAGACGAGAGAGCGGCTAACCGACCTGATCCCACCACTTGCGACAGGACTAAAAAGTATCCGGGATACTTTAAAGTGCATTAGACAGTAAAACATCAAACCAATTGAACGTTGGTTTGAGCAAAGCATTTTAGAGTGGAGTATTCCTTTATTTTATGGGCATCAAACAAAGGAAAAATCACTCCAAAATTCAGTTAGTTTGATATTTGAGGTTTTACCATCATCAACGTTTATTTTAGGTTTGTGAGGGGAAGTGAGTGAGAGGATGTGAGGGAATGAGAATGCATGCTCTGCTCCAGAGTTGACCTCACATTTGTGGTTGGGCAGGTGCCTTTCCGACGCAAGTCACTGGCCTGAGTCATTTTAATTACACACACAAACAAATGTTTTATGGGGACATTCCATAGGCGTAATGGTTTTTATACTGTACAAACTGTATGTGCTATTGCCCTACACCAACCCTACCCCTAAACCTACCCCTTACAGCAAACTTTGTGCATTTTTACTTTCTCAAAAAAACTCATTCTGTATGATTTATAAGCTTGTTTCCTCATGGGGACCTCAAAAATCCCCAACAGGTCAACATTTACTAGTATTACTATCCTTGTGGGGACATTTGGTCAGCACCCCTCTAGAAAGGCAACCTGAGCTGAAAAATACCAAAACACTCTGTCATAAAACGCTAGCAGACCTCAAGGGCCTGCTCTGAACCACTGGCTGCTGAAAGGATGTGTGTACTTGCCAAAGCTCTCTCAGAGGAGCCGCTTTTACAATGTTGTGATGACGATGGGTAAATGACACATGCAGCTGTCAGTTTAAACAACAAAACTATGTGGCTTCAATAACCCACATAGACCTGTCAGAGATTGCCTGTAAAATATTATAGCAGCATTAGAAATGATTATTATTTTTATATTTGCCCCTTATAATTGATTGTGAGAGGGCCATTTTTGGAATCTGAACAAAAATGGCAATTAATTGTAAAAAAAAAAACATAGCTATATATAATGCACAGGATACATTCTAGATCTTGAATAGAACATTATAAAATATTGCAAAGTGTAATATATACATTTTTGGTTGCATTTTTGCCCTAAGCTCTAAGCACTTTATTTACATTTGCATGACCAGCTGAATGGACATATACTTAATTTTAGTGTGTGACTGGGAAAACCCGAAAGCAAAAAAATGCTCACTGAGGTCAGGTAAAGCCAGAGTCTGTGCAAATGAGACTGGGCTAGTTCCTGTTACAGAAGGTTGAATTAGGTGAAAAAACCCTAATTTCAAGTTCAAAATGGTTGTGAAAAACAATATATTTTATTACAAAATATATATGTCTGTGATCTGTTTGATTTACAAAACCTGGATTCACAAAAATTAATCAGACTGTCTATACTGTTCAGCTAAACTTTTTTGATAATTCATAATTTAGACACAACTGCAGTTTAAGAGAACATATTTGATTATTTTGCTCATTAAGCTGCTTGCAGAAACAATGTAGCATTTTATCACACTACACCAGTACTTACTGGAAAAAATAGTTACTTACTATGTAGTACGTTACGGTAAATCTCTCAACAGCACCACATTTTTCATTATCTCATGCTTTAAACAATGCTAGATATATTTTCTAATGGGTCTTGCTTGCTAGATGTTTATTCAGACTATTTAACTATTGAGAATAGAAGACTAAATACCCCATTCTTTTGAGGGATACGTTACGTACACCCACTTAAATATCATAGAAATACAATATATAAATATTATAAAAATATATATTAAAAATAAATGCTCATACTGCATAGCCTGTTGGTTTGGCATATATGTACTCTCCCTAACAACGATTTTTTATAGCAATAAACAATTAAACCAAGCTCAAAAAAAAAAAAAAATTCTGAAGCACACATGCAATGGCATACGAATGAATCATCAAAACCCAGATCCGCTGCTATAAGCAGGCAGGGGTAGGGTGAAGAAAATACAATTCAAGCAGCTATCAGAGCCCTACATGCTCTGGATCAAGCGTCGGAAAAAAGTGCCTTTATTTGCATGAGTGGCTCACATCAAAGAGTGGAGGGGGAAGAGAGAAGCGACACACAACAATAGGAGATTCTGGATGTGTGTGTGTGTGTGCACGTGGTGCACCTCATTACTGAAATATAATTCCAGAACAACCTCTGCGTTTAAAGGTGATGATGTGAATGTTCGCACACAGAAATCCAGGCTACTGTCTGTCGCTCTGCTCAACGATTCCCTTTGAGGATGAAGGAGAGAAAACCACCAGGGATTTCTGTTCTGGTAAACGCGCTCAAAGGAAAGCGCGCCCAAAGCGGCTTCGTCTGTCATATGGAGGGGAATTAAAGAGAGAAAATAGAGCAAATGGCTGAAAGAAATAAAAAAATAAAACATGGAGTGTAACACGATGCATAAACAATGTGCTAAAACAAAAATGAGGCCTTCGCTACAAGCTTCATCTCCATGATCCAAGCTTAGTCACAACTCGGACTAATAGTCCCCTAAAACTGACAACATAGATTTATTCATGTCAGGGGCGTACAAAGCCACATAGCCTTGTGTTATTCAGGGGTAGCCCACTCTTTTGAAGGCTCCTGAAAGGGTCCCTCAAGGATCGATTTGCATTTGAACTGGGGCAACCTTTCAGATGCAAACCTAGCTTTCTTCATCAAAATATTTGCATTGCTTTAACGCATTTTCTTGTTACAGTCCATGTGAAAAGTCTCACCAAGGCGCTTCTCTTTAACTTCCACCTCTAAATAGATGCAAACACAACCACAATAAACACTTCAATGAAAGTGAAATAAAAGTGTTATTTTGTGTAGCAACACCAAAAAAAAAGAGCATGTTGTCTTTGTAGGAGTATATAGCGCTTAAGTGAGCAATTAACTCTTGAAATGCCTACTTCAAAGAAGACATTTCAGACAAATGTTGAAAATATATAACTTTATTATCTTCTTCAAAAAGGCACTTATTAACAGACTGATCAATGCCATCTTGTGAGAAATCAAGACAAAGCACAATTAAATATATATATATATATATATACAATAAATAGAAGTCCTGAAACATTTGAACAATTAAACATTTTATCAAGTCATTGAATAGCTTTTAGATGGGGACACTGTGCACTTCTCTATGCAAGAGCGATTGCAGATATTTATAACCAATTAGGATGTGCATATCTGTCTCATTTTGTGCTACAGGAAGCATTAATTAAATTCTCCCTTTAACTAACAAGTACTGTTAATCCATTGTTTAGCTGCAATGTTGGGTTTTAAGTTGGTTTGCTTCACCACAAAGCTTCACTGCACCGTATGTCTTATTCTCACAAAGTCCACAGTACGGTACATCACAGATGAGGCCACAGTCTCAGTGTTGTGCTCATACACGTGTGGGACAGTCCAAGTAGGGATCAGTCTTTGACATGTGCAGTATAACGGCAGGGGCTTTGTAGTGGCAGTGACTGGTGCTGCAGCTCCCGCTGCAGTGCTTCCTGCAAGTCCTGTCTGTCAACTTCCTGCTACACAGCCCCTGCCAAGTCTGCAGCGTCTTGGAGCTCCAGACCCACACGCCACTGGTGATGCCCACCACCAGTGACATGAAGATCTTCAGCATGAACACAGCCACGGTGGGCACTGAAGACTCCAGGGAGCAGTCCTCGTTCCTCTGACCCGGGTATGTGGTGCATTTGCTTTGCAGCCCTCGAAATTTCCAGTAGTCCATGTTGAGACGTTCGTAGAAGTAGCAAATGATGACGCAGGTGGCAGGAACTGTGTACAGGATGGAGTAGATGCCGATTTTCACCATCAGCTTTTCTAGATTTTCTGTGTTGGTGCCTTCGGTCTTCATAACCTTTCGGATATGGAAAAGCGCCACAAAGCCGGTGAGGATAAAAGACGTCCCGATGACGAGGTAACAGGACAGAGGCACGAGGACAAAGCCCGTTAGCGCCCCCACGTCCATACTGCCCACGTAGCACAGTCCGGTGAGCTCGTCGCCTGCCACTTTCCGCATGGTGAGGATGACTATGGTCTTCAGCGCAGGTATGCCCCACGCAGCCATGTGGAAGTAACTGCTGTGTGACTCAATAGCCTCGTGACCCCATTTCTTACCTGCCGCCAGGAACCAAGTAAGGGTGAGGATGACCCACCAGATTGAGCTTGCCATGCCAAAATAGTAGAGGATGAGGAAGACTATGGTGCAACCCGTACTTTCCAGGCCCTCTTGGATAATATACAACTCGCCGTTCTCACGGTCACACGCAATGTTCTCCGCCCCAGCGACGGATCGAATGATGAAGGCGACTGAGTAAACGTTGTAGCACATGGAGAGGAAGATGATGGGCCGCTCCGGGTACTGAAAGCGATGTGGGTCAAGCAAGAAGGTTAGGACTGTGAAAGCTGTGGATACGAAGCACAGAGTGGACCAAACAGCCATCCAAATGAAAGCAAAGTCTTTATCCTGTCTGGACCAGAACACATCCACGACCGATGAGCAGCGCGGAGCACAAGTCTCACTCTTTTCCACATACTGGAACTTTTCTGGGTTCTCACAAACTCCCATGCTTCCCCCTGAGCGTCCGTTCCCAGCGCCGGGCTGCTTTGGTCTGGACGGAACAGGCAACATGCCCTCTCCTTTCTTAGTATCGGTTTTGGTATAATTTTCCGGGGCTTCCATGCACAGCGCGTTGGGGTCATTTCTGGTGGGCAGTTTAGAGCAGTCCAAAGAATCAGGCCAGGCGTAATTAAACTTCTCCATGATGGGCGAGCACTTCTGACGTGCCTGTTCGCACATGGGACGGCAGGCAGGGATGGATGTGGACACTTGGTCCGTACACATAGGGGCATAAAGAGAGCAGAGGAAAAATCTCAAATGCACATCACAGCCATATTCCACCAGAGGGGCGAATTCATTCAGCTTAATCGCAGCTTCCCTCTGATTGTCATGGGACATAAAGTTGGGCATCCGAGTGAGGTTGTACCCAATGCCCTGGCACATAGGGATGACGATGGGCTCGCATTTAGCTGGTCTCCCTCTCTCCAGGTCATAGGAGCCAATCTCTAAACTGTAGGCAGCAATGACCAGCTGACACCACAGAGAAATCACAATTTTTAGAGGTGAGCCTCCCATGCTGTATTTTCAGTCACCTTTTTTGAGTGATGTAAGTCAATGAAAACTTTCCTGGCACGTACAGTCCCAAGAGAGGATGCTTTTGTGTGTTATGGGTGATTATGTAGCTCCATAGATACTGCTTAGATTAAAAGGGCTTTAAAAGGGAATATTTCATTTGTCATCCAGTTCAAACGCCGAAAAACAGATATTCCTCTGAATGAAACTTCTCTGAAAAAGATACCTTTTCAAATTCTGCATATCATCATATAAAATGATGCCCAATCTCCAAGTTCGCCATATGTTTCTATGAAAAACGCGAGTGCACAGTCACTTAAAACACTAATATTTCACGTCAGTCGTTACCGTCATTATTAGCACAAATAAGAGCATCAGGAGGAGCTCAGCAAGAGAAATAACAAATCTGTCCTTGTCTTCAGTTATCCCCGAACTTCTGTGAAGCGTACAGTCCGTCAGCAGCTCCTGTGTCCTCCTCACATCTCTACTGGCGCACACTGAACTTTCGCTCTCCTCTCTGTCCTCTAATAAGGGGGCGGGGTATTCATGACGCACGCGTGGTTCCTCCTACACAATTCTGAAAAGCCAATGACGTAGAGAATGTGCTCCGCCTACTTACAACTGAAAATATATTGCGTAAATCGTGGCTCCGCCCTCCTACAACAAAAAAGGCGCTCAATAAAACACAAACGCTCAGTCTGGATGTCTACCATGGTAATAATAGTTTCAGCCAAAATACAATATTATTGTTACTACAACAAATAAAAAAAAAAACCGAATTATGTGATCTCATTCAAACAAGAACTTTTTTCCCTTCTTTCTTTATTATTATTATTATTACAGTGGTGGCTATATTACTTTTAGTAACAATAACTGAAATATTTTAGTGGAAACTACCATTGTGATTTTTTAAAAGATTATATTTAAGTTGTCCAACGCAAACTGTGGAATTATTTGCTTTAGAAGACTAAACTCATTTTACTTTGCATTCCGTACAAATTTCTATAAATAATGTAAATCCTTCTATATAAGATTTCAACCACAGATTTAGTTGTAAAATCATAAACAGCAACTTGATATAAAATGTCCCCCAGTGGCACTGGTATTATGGCCTAATAAAGCAATGGCAACAGTGGAAAATAAGGGTGCAGAGGAATTTATCAAAATAGCTGCTATGATATTCAACACCTCAGGATATTGCTTCGAAGGAGAGAAGTTCATTCCAAATGTAATGAAAGAAAAACAAAGCCCAGACAAAAAAAAACTTTAATTATGAAAATAATTAATCTTTAACAGATTTCATTAAACTTTGTCTTTTATTAAACTTAAATATTTATACTGAAAACCTCCACATTCCGTCAACGAGAGATTCCTGTAAAATAAAATGACAATTATTACCATCTAGTGGCTATACAATGTACAACACTTCTACTAGACGGGCAATAAAGCAACCACTTAAAAGTTTACAAATGCAAACCAAACTTAAATAATATATATATATATATATATAAAAATGTTATAGCCTGCTAATAAATATGTTTAAAATCATCTGTCTCTTTTATTCCAAGACCCATTAATCACAAACTGAGCTCAGTTCTCAAGCCAAACATTTGGTCAAAATAAAACAAGCCAGATTAGAAATCCCCCCACATCTGTTTGATGTGGTTACAGTGGGCATTTAAACCTTTTCACCCGCGTGTTAGATTGTGAGCAGTTATCAGATTTGGATTTGGCATGCTAAGCCTCACTTAGCCTGAAAGAGCACAAAGTGAGTCTGATATCCCTCCAGCCCAGAAAGGAAATACATACCAGACAGAATGATTTTTATCATTCTCAGCATTTGCACGTCAGACCCCAATCCAATCCAGTTTTGAAATAATTACCATTAATGTTACATTTACGAAAACACTTTTATTAAAAACCAACTTACATTGCATTCCCTGGAACACAGACCAATGACCTTGGTGTTGGTAGTATCACTTTAAAGTAATAGTTCACCCAAAAATGAAAATTAGCTGAAAATGTACTCACCCTCAGGCTATCCGAGATGTAGATGAGTTTGTTTCTTCAACGGAACAGATTTGGAAAAATTTAGCATTACATCACAACAATGGATCTTCTGCAGTGAATGGGTGCCGTCAGAATGAGAGGCCAAACAACTGATAAAACATCACAATAATCATAAGTCCATCAATTAATGTCTTTTGAATTAAAACCCATCATTAAGACATTTTTAACTTCAAACCATTGCTTCCAGCTAAAATATGAATTCTCGGATATTGCTTTAAAAAGTTGCTTTGTTTG
>NW_015539849.1:549394-556828 GCF_001515605.1 Sinocyclocheilus anshuiensis
AATCCACATCTATAAGATTCTCTAAATCTGTTCCAATGGAAAAACAAATTCATTTACATCTTGGACAGCCTGAGGGTTGTTTACACTTTTAACAAATTTTCATTTTTGGGTGAACTATTCCTTTAAGCTACAGGAACATTTGACTAATCAGTACATTATTTGAAGCTTGACAGAGAAAATAAACACATTTTGAGAGTCCAGGGTCCTCTCAGGTGCCACACTCTCTCTGTTTCTGCATGTGTATGGAGCCTCCCAAGGACTGATATGAGATTTCTATCAGGTAACAGAACTCTCTATGTTTGCACGCCACCCTTTTAATCTTATCTGACCACTCAGACATACCTCTGTGTTCCCAACTGACACGAAATGCGTCTCTAAAAAACAACCCCACCAGACTCACAGTCTGGACGCCACCGCTGCAAGCAAGCCTCCAAGACCGATCTAATTGAGAAGCAGGGCGACTTGCCTAAAGACTTTACAAATTGCGGGTGACAGATGGAGGCCTTAATTAGAGCTCACCCAACTGTGAATTAAAGTGATGTGAGATCATGTCATGACACCATATCCTGTTTGGCTAGCAGTGCCATGGTGGTATCTCTCTCACTCAAGCTAATGGAGCTCAGAGCACTTAGGCTGTCACTATTTATCATAACGGCCACCATGTCCTGTGACTCCGCTGCACTGGACTGCACTTTCTGTGGTTGGAAGTCATGCGTCATCAGTATTCACGTTTATTTTTTGCATTGTGCTAATTAAAATAAGATGGAAATCACAAGGTCCGATGCTGTCTGCAGGGACAGTGTGACCGGCCGCTGAGGGTGGTGTTGATGTGGAGCCTGCGTCGGGCTGTTTGACACGTGGCAGGGCAAGATATCTGTGTCTGAAAGGAACAGGGCCTGCCCCGGGATAAGAGAGGTATGAGAACAATGGCATCAGCTGGAATTAAGAGAGGGGAGGCGGATGGGGAGCCACTCACACTCTTTTCCATTGCGTTAACTTACTGTAAGCTTGAGGAGAGCTCTGTATATAACTCCCAATACAAACATACAGTGGCCCCAAAAAGTATTTAGACATTTAAACCACACTTAAAAAATATCTAAATGTCATTGTATTAGATTCAATCACGTCCACAGTTCCAAAACCTGTGCTAACTGAAAGAACACAAGATTTGGTGATAATATAGCATAATAAGTGTTTGACATTCAGTTTTTAAAGGGCCAGTCATTTCTGACCGGGAACTTCCAATTAGATAAAGGATTTTCAGCACAGCACAAAAGTATATTAAAAAACTATACTTGCCCATTATATAATACTAATGAAATAAAGAGATAATAAAGAGAATACACTATCAGGAAGATTGTTTCTTGACACACTTAAGAACACTTTTAATATGTGCACTTTGTAAAAATGTCAAACATATTAAATATATAGTTCAGTCATGAAACTCTAGATGGCGCATTCTGATGGGGTGTTAACGTCTAACTGATGATATTCAGAGAGTTAAACGACTTGGCACAAGCTGATTGGTTCATGCTGCATATGCAGCCAATGAGCTTACTGCCTTGCATTTATATGGCTGGCTAGTATTCACTTGAGATTCCTGCAGTGCGCTTTCAGAGTTCTCTGAAACCATCCACCTTCCCCAGCTCCACCTGTATAGATCTGCTATGGGGTTATTTTATATGCTATTTGTGCAGCAGCAGTATGTCTTAAATACTCATGGCACCGTATCGCCATATGCATTGGCAGTAGCAAGTTCCTGTACTTGCTTGCAACAGCAGCAGCAATAATCTACAACTACAGCAATAACCAACAGCAGCAGCGTAACAGATCTGTTCCGCCAAGACCAAATACATTAACATTGTCATATCCATCACCATGCTAAAATGTTCCGAGAGTTGTCATGATTGAAATATAAATACTTATGTGGGTCACAAAAAAGCATTCTGAAGTTTAGCTAATTGCATTTAGTATTAATTTAACTATATACATTAATTTGCATTTAACATCCAAATGAGTGTCTGAAAACATTACATTCAGTTTGCACTTAGGTATATTATTTCCAAAATAAGTACTGTTTATTTTGAAAGTAAGAAGAAAGACATATTGGCATGTGCTCTGTGGACATATTTGAATCTTCTTTCGGTTAAAAAATAAACTGAATGTTAACACAGCATTGAAATAAATGGTGTGATTACCGTAGTTATTGCGCACCACCAGCCGAATTCCATTGTGCATGGAATATTTAAAGAAGAAAGAGAAACAAGGGAGACCGATTATCTCTAAAAGCTCCTTAAAATGCATTTAAATGGAGTTGAAAATGAGTTCATAGTGAATTTTTTAAAAGGACAAATGGGCCATGGTGTTTGCAGAGAGTAATGTCTGTTCTTATTAAAGAAATTAGAGAGCATAAACATAAGATCCTATGAATATAAATCTTATAAATAAAATAAATAAATAAATAACACTGAAAAATGGTGAAGAAACCATTTTCACTCAGAAATTGCTAATAAATTTTACAAACAATCACAAAAAATGGCAAGTAACACACTGAATTAAACATGAAACTTTGAGCTCCAATAGTATTTTCTTGTAAACTAATCTTTGTTTTATATATAGCTTCAAAAAGAAAAAGAAAAAAAAAAGTTTTTTTTTACAGTGTATATTTTGCTAAAGGAGAATTAAGCGAATTTCTAGACTTCAGAATTTTCTTGCATTGTGACAATATTTTTATAGTATTTATATTTCACCCCCGAATCTCATTATTTTATAATTTTACTTTTTTTTTTTTTAAATGTAATTCTCAATAATATCAATAATGATTCTCAATGTATAAAATAGCATGTAATAAAGTAATTTAAAAAATGTAAGTAATTATCTAAAATTCTATTTTTTTTTCTTTTTAATCTGCAAAACAGGTAACATAACCTGCCATGATGTATGAATTCTTCATAGTAATTAAAATAAGAAAATCATAAATTCGTCATACTAGTTAAAATAATAATAATAAATAAAAGTGATGCACATTTTGGGGAATGTACTTCAAAATAATGTCACAACACAAAAAAATCCTAGCGAAGATATATTATTTTTTCGTCTTTTGATTCTGAGGTGAAATGTGACCTGAACATGTTCCTAGGGTGACGGGTTTTGTGAGATTCGCCCATATATGCATGATTACACTCTCATGTCATAACAGAGACACTATTAATGTACCAGCAAATCTGTTTCATCACAGCCCCACTGCATCAATTCCCAAAAATAAAAGGCAGTATTCATATTCAAGTCAGCTATGATTTCACTCTGTCATCAGAAAAACAGGGATTTGATTTCACAGCTGTTCAGGTGTCACATGCAAAAGCTAAGACAATAGAGGTGTCTTTGTAATTGCATCCTGTCCCATATGATTATATGTTTCTCTTTCTCTCTCTTAAACACACACACAATAAGACAACGTGTGGAGGAGTGTGGTAGACCTGATGGATTACCGTGATTAAAACTGAGTGTAACAGGAGAGCAGCTCTCTCACATCTGGAGTCAACACACACTCGCTCACAAAGCACAATGCTAACACTGTTTCGGCTAGCGTTATGTAATTGCCTGCGCTCCTCCAGTCACACTGTCTTGCAGTATAAATTGTGTAGTCTGGATGCGGTGACATGTTTCCAGGTGAACGTCAAGGAAGTTTTGTCCCAAAGCTGGTGGCAGGAGAGTTGGAGGAAAGGATTGTGGGATATATTTATATTGAAACAGTAACAATATCATTTTGTTGTTATTAACACAGCAAAATGATATTTTTTAAAAAGATTGACAGACTCAATGCCCGTCCACTTTAACTATATGGTAAAGCACACACCTTTGTGAAAAAGAAGAGTGCTTAATTGTATTGAATGCGTACTTGTAGTGTACTTCAAATTTTAAAAGTATACTTAAAAACCAAACTTGTAGATAATATAGCATTAATGAAATAAATGTTACACTTTCATGACTGTTTCTTAACACTTTTAAAAAGTGAACTTTGTAATAATGTAAAATTGAAAGTTTTATTTCAAATAAATGTTTTAATAATCTTTTGTCATGCTTTAAAGAAGTACATTTATTTTGCTGTGTTGACAAACATACCAAAGCTCATGTAAAGCATTTGAAACATTAAAGTGTATTATTTATTTATGTATTTATTTTACCATAAATGCTTGTCAGTACATTTGGCACTAAAGTTCAGCTAACTGCATTATATATATATATACAGTGGGTACGGAAAGTATTCAGACCCCCTTAAATTTTTCACTCTTTGTTATATTGCAGCATATTTATTCACCTTCATGCAGCTCCAAAAGTGTGATTTTATTTCTCCTGTGGAACAGAATAATATTACAAAATGCTATATGGTATATACAGTATGTGTATGTATATATATATATATATATATATATATATATACATACACATACTGTATATACCATATAGCATTTTGTAATATTATTCTGTTCCACAGGAGAAATAAAATCACACTTTTGGAGCTGCATGAAGGTGAATAAATATTGGCAACCTTCTGGGGTGAACTATTTCTGGTAAGATACCAACAGAGATTCCTTTGGTGTCAAATGAAGCCAATTTTGAATGTTTACAAATATAATTTTGCAATTCAATTAACTTGCTGTTTTTAGACACCATCAGTAATGCTATATTTCAGAGCAAGACATTCCTTATATTCCTAGGATAATTAGGAGGAAAACCAGATCTGTCTGCAGATCACTGACAGGGAAAGTATGAAATATACCCTATATACCCCTCAGTATGAATGTGTTTGCACTGCGTTTGTCACTCTTTACAGGGCTGTGTGCTGATAAGGGAGCGGTTTCTTTGTGATGTGTATTTAGGAGTCAGAGAAGGAGGGAAAGAAAGAGATCAATAGTGATCTCCAGCTTCTGTAGAAGATAAACAGAGGATCAGAAATACTGTTCCACACCTCCTCTTCCCTTGAATCTGTCCATAAAGGCAAAGGGATTTCTTATTTCTTTTTTAAAAAAAGTAAATGGAAAACAGGAGTTTGAGTCATTTGGAATAAATTTGTGACAATATGTCTGTTCATACTGTACACATATGAGTATTAACAAAGAGACAATGATTCAAAGAGAGTTCAGGAGAAAGGGACCTGAAAACAAAGAACTGAACAAATGAGAGCGAGTGCGAGTGTTTGCAGCCGTTCACTGAGCTTTCACCTCTTTTTATTACAAAGCTGAACTTTCTGGGCAAACACACAACTGCTTTTAACCTCCCAGTGGGAGCAATGTAATGGAAATCTACACTACTGTTGATGAACACGTGGATGGTCGGCCCTGGTGAGTGCCATGTATTTACAGTACAGTAGCCTATAAATTAATATAACACTAAATGTAAGTAGGGGTGTATGAAATCGTATATGTTATATGATTTTAAAGGTATACCTGGAGACAATGACCATTCAGGGTTGATTTCTCCACAGGGTCATGTTTGAGCCTTATTTAGCCTACACCTTCCATTAAAGAGATAGTTCACCCAAAAATGACAATTCTGTCATCATTTCCTCACCTTCAAGTTGTTCCAAACCTGTATGGTAGCCACTGACTTCCACTGGATCTTTTTTCCATACTATGAAATTCAATGGCTACCAGCAAATGTTTGTTTCCCAGCATTCTTCAAAATATCTTATTTTATGTTCAACAGAAGAAAGAAACTCATGCAGATTTGGAACAACATGCGAGTGAGTAAAGGATGACAGAATTTTAATTTTTAGGTGAACGATCCCTTAAACGCGTTTACTGCGATCAGATCATAATCAGATCACTTTAACACTAATGAAGGTGGAAATGCAAAATCAGTTCTGTTATTCACTTTTAGCTACATAAGTAATATATAATAAGGTTATGCTGCAAATGACAATTTACGTCATTTTGATGAACTGAGTCGTTTAAGTGCTGTGTTGTGGGTTTTTGGCTTTTAATTTTTTCTGCTCTTTTATTATGTCAATTTGCTCACCTAATTCAATCAACAATGTTAAATTAATAACACTTACATTATAGTCCCATTAGTTAATGCTTTAAATATAATTAACAATATTAACACATTATTTATTAATCTTTGTTAACATTAGTTCTGTCATGACAACTCTCGGAGGGATTGTATGGTAATGTACATGACAATGTTAATGTATTTGGTCTTGGCGGAATAGATCTGCTACGCTGCTGCTGCTGCAGCAGAGCAAGTACCGAGACTTGCTACTGCCAATACATCCACAACATGCTGCTGTGAGCATGTAAGAAATATTGCTGCTGCAAATATAACATACATGAAATAACCCCCATATAGCATACATGAATCACCTCGTAGCAGATCTATACAGGTGGAGCTGGGGAAGGTGGGGGGTTTCTGAAGCAATCTGCAACTGCTACGGCAAACATTAGTCATATATTTAAATGTTGAGCTGCGAGCTCATTGGCTACCAATACAGGAGAGAACCAATCAGCTGTGCCATGTGATAAGGTTGTCATTAGGTCAGATTGAGTTAGACCTACCGGACTGCGCCATCTAGAGTTTCATGCCAGAACTCTGTATTTAACAAAACTACAACTGTTCATTGTTAGTTCATTATAGTGCAGGCCAATATATAATATTAACAAGATACAACTTTAGTAATAATGTATTAGTAAAAATCAACTAAGATTAATAAATGCTTTAGAAGTATTTTTGAGTACTGTTCATTTTTAGTTCATGTTAAGAAATGACATCGTTAAGGGTTACTGTTAAATTATTTAGCAAAATCTACATTTTGGAACTTACTTGAGATGTATTCTACATAATGCATTTTACATAATCCATCATTCTTTTTTTATTTTATAAATGACTGAAATGTTTCAGTTGATACGAGTAGATTCTGTTCTTGCATTTTGTGTGAGAATTTGTGACAATGTTATCACACGAGAAGCATTGGAATGATAGCCTAAATCTGATAAAAAAAAATAAAAAAAAAACTGTATTAACCTCAGCATCCATGATCGAAACTTTTACATTGTATATTAGGTGATCTGAGATAATTGAAAAATCATATTTACATATCAATCCTAAAGTAATGTGATAGTGATTACTAAGTGCCAACCCGATGCATCCTTTGACTACAGGCAACTTCTCTCTAGTTCTCTCCCTTACTCGTCTAGTCTTTCCATCAGCTCCTTTGATCAGCATTTCATATTAGAGAGGGGCTGATCTCAACTTTGAGACTCCAGCATAAATCATCTACTCGGTTATCACATGAATAACAGCCCAGTCATCTCAGTTAACACATGCTGTTCATCCCTGCCCTCCCAACAGCCATCAGCACCTGGCACATAAGAACTCTCTCACACACACACACACACACACACACACACACACACACACACACACACACACACACAC
>NW_015539849.1:556896-564932 GCF_001515605.1 Sinocyclocheilus anshuiensis
ACACACACGAGACACAAACACACTGTACTATCTGTTTTGTCTATCACACACTCTCACACCCACATTTCAACCGCTGTCACGTACGAGAGACCTATTACAGTTTTTCTAAATTGCTAAAACACCAAACCCCAATCTCTGAACCAAATTCTCACTAGCTTAAACCAATTTGTTGAATGAAGCACTCTTTCTGCTAAACTTTAAACACGTTCAGGCAGTTAGGCTCTATTTGCAAATCTCATGCACTCTTTTTGCAAAACTCTAAACACATTCTCATTCACTCAAACACTTATCACAGTAATGCATTTGTGCTGCAAAATGCTAAACACAAGCTGCAAAAGTTAAACACAACTAAAGCACAGTTGTCATCGTTTACACACGTTTCAAAATTGTTCACACTTGTTTCTAATGATGTGATCAAACCAACTGTACAAAATATGAGCCAGTTCAGAGTGCACAAATGGCACAGGTGACTGAATGATGATACGAACAATAGATGGAAACAATCTGAGAAGGAGAGGAGGAAGAGTACATGTAAGAAGTGGAGGATGAGGAGGAAGAGGATGAGGAGAGAAAGAGTATAGAGAGTGTTATCAAGGCTGGATCTGTCAGACCAGAGGGTTTTTTTCTATTTGTCTAACAAAAAAAGACAACATTACTTGTGATGTGGACAAAGTCCTCAGGCCGGACTCATGCACAAAGACATGATGCTGAGACAGAATGAATCTCTCATTGACTCTTTTACAATTGCACAACTTACAGTATTTGAGTGTACTGTAACATGCTATTCATTTAGAGTTTTATTCGACATTTTAATTACTATACTTTTTTTTACAGAATTGCAAAATTGTTTACTCCATACAATATACTTTTTTTCTGTAATGTTCTGGATGCCATGTTCTCCATTTTTCTCTGTAGTGTCTAATAAATGCTCTGTAGTGTTTATTTTATTGACTCATGTGTGTGTGATCTGAGAGCACCGGTTGATTTTGAGTGTAAGTGAAATGGTTTTGCAGTGATTGTTTGATTTTGATGGAAGAGTCAGAGGTTTCGTGAATTTAGTTTGAGTATTTGGATTTGCGTTTAAGGTTTTGAGAAAATGAGTGAGGGTTTCAAGAAATGTGTTTTAGCAATTCAGAAAAACTGTAAGATAGAAATAGCAGCAGCAGGGAAAACTAGAATAGTGGACGCACTCTCTCCACTGTCATTTTTGTTCTTTTTTGGGAGGTTTCTTTTTAAAATGAAGTTTGTCTTTTTTTAATGTTAAAATACCTTCTGTATTACCTTCCAAAGTCTTTATACACTGTGTCATTATATGTGTCATTATGAAAACATTGCTCTGTTTCAGCATCCAGACCAGACTGGCCTTGTAGCATTGCTTCAGCCAGTGCTGGGATCTACAATTTTTCACCTGGCAGATGATAAAATGGGTGAAAAAACACAACCACACGTTCAAATGTTTGGGGTCGGTAAGTTTTCTTGGTGATTTTCTCTTGTGCTTACCAAGGCTGTATTTATTTGAACACAGTGAAATCTGTAATATAGTATAATATTACAATTTAAAATAACTGTTCTCTTTATTGTGATACATTTTAAAATGTACATGCAATTATTTCTGGAATTTTTTCTTTCAGTTTTTTTTTTCAGTTTTCTTCAGTGTCACTTGATCCTTTAGAAATCTTTCTAATATGCTTTTTGAAACATTTCTTATGATTATCAATGTTGAAAAACATTGCCTAAAAAGCTGTAAAGTGTATATACTTTGTGTATAAACTGTAGTGTATATACTTTGAAAAAGGAAACCAAGCCATGTGTAGATATCAAAAACATTAAGATTTGGGGGTGAATTTTTTTTTTTAACCTTTTTTATATATATATTTTTTGTTACTTTGATTGTTCAGGAGGCTTAATGGCAATTTCAAAATAAACGAACAGAAACAAATGAGTCAGCTGTTGACATGCTTAAGAAATTAGAACTATAAAATTAATGTGGATAATAACTCTAATAAATAAAATAAATGTTTGAGAAATCTTGCGATTGGCAGTCTTGTGTATCTTGGTAAATCTTTGAGAAAGTTTTGATACAATATTGAGATCTCTTTTGAAAGTTTAGGAGATGTGAAATTACTGGGGTCTTTTCCTCAGGAAAAATGTCTAAAAATAGAAGAATAAAAGCAAAAGCCCTTTTGCTCTCCAATTTGAATAATAAATATCTAATTGATGTTTATAATTAACAATTGAGTTCTGTCTTGTAATTTTTCTTTCTTATTGTTAAATATGAAGTGTGCAGACAGTACATTGTGAATGCAATACGTAGTCTGTGTCCAGACAGTTGCCTTGGGACGATTAGAGGACATATGCGTTGTGACAGTGGCTATCTTCACAGAAAGTTTAAAATAAATGACCCCATCCAAACACATACAAACACATGAACCCATAATGTACCCCAGCCCTCCAAGTAAGAGCTCTGTATGTAGTCTTACTATCACACACACACACACACACACACAGACACACCACCCCCGACGGATTGTTAACGCTTCTGTCGAGCCATGCAAGGCCTATTAATAACGTGCGGATGGATGGGATAGAGTCAGGTGGCCCAAGGGGGAGACATCCCGACATGGGGCCCATCGAAGAGGCCTCAGTTACTGAATGACAAACGGCCACTTAGACAGATCCAGAGAGTTGCTGTTAACCTGCATCACAGGCCAGGAGAGGTGTCAGTGTTAAAGGCTCTTTATGATGTCAGTACAGGATCCACTCTATGAGCAATAACTATATTAAACACTGAGACAGACAGTATATGTCTGCATGCCACAATAAGACCAGCCACTACTCAGAAGACTAGCAATCGCATAACAATGCCTTACCAACCCCCAGGACACCTAAGATACTGTATAGCAACACCCTGGTAACCACCCCAAACTACTTAGCCTAGAAAAATGTCCTATAAACCATTCAAAGCATCCTTGCAACCACATTTGCTAACCATGTTGAACTCCTTAGAATCCACATAACAACATGCTGGTAACATCACAGAACACCCTAGCAATTGCATAGCAATGCCCTGTACCAGCCATTCAAAACAACCACACAAAAATACACAATTAGCAACCACAGAAAAATGCCCTGGCAGCGGCCCAGAACACTTTAGTATGGTTGACATAGCAACAACCTGGCAACCACTCAAATCACCCTAGCAACAGCATAGCAATGCCCCAGTATCCACATAGTAATACCCTTTCAAACACTCTCAAAACACCCTGGTGTGGTTGACATAGCAACTCCCTAGCAACCACCCATAACACCCTAATTGCATAGAAATTGCCTACCAACCACCTAGAACACCATAGCAACTACATAATGTGTTCTGGCAACCACTCAGAATACCCTTGTAATTTCCTAGAAACAACTCAAAATTTAATTTGATTATTGTAGTAAAGCAACACAAATGCAACCACACAGAAACACTCCACCAACTACTGGTAAAATCATAACAACCACTTTTTAACATGCCTTTTAACCTTTTCTAAACACTTGAATGTAGTTGATATAGCAACACCCTAGCAAAACTCTCTAAACACCCTAGCAACAGCATAACAACGAACTAGCAACCACACAGCAACACTCCTTCAACCAGTCAGAACAAGTGTGGTTAAAATAGAAACACCCTGGTAACCAACCAAAAACACCCTAGCAACCACATAGCGACACACTTTTGACCACTTGGAACACTCTAGTGTGCTTTAAATAGCAACACCCTTGCAACCAAGCAACCACATAGCAACACCTTTTCATCCAGTCAGAACATTCTAGTGTGGTTGACATTGTAGCGCCCATACAACCACCCAAAACACCCTAGCAAAAGCATAACAAAGCATAGCAAATGCATAGCCACACTCTTTCAACCAGTCAGAAAACCCTAGTGTGGTTGAAATGGTAACACACTGGCAACCACCGAAACCCCCCTCCCAGCAACCACATAGCCACACTCTTTCAACCAGTCAGAATAATGGTTTTTATACTGTACAAACTGTATGTGCTATTGCCCTACACCAATCCTACCCCTAAACCTCCCCTTTACAGGAAACTTTGTGCATTTTTACTTTCTCAAAAAATCTCATTCTGTATGATTTATAAGCTTGTTTCCTCATGGGGACCTGAAAAATGTCCCCACAAGGTCAAAATTTACTAGTATTATGGTCCTTGTGGGGACATTTGGTCCCCATAACGTGATAAATACCAGGTACACACACACACACACACACACACACTGGTTTCCGTGTTTTATGAGGAATATCCATAGACATATGGTTTTTATACTGTACAAACTGTATTTCATATCCCCTTACCTATACCCTACCCCTAAACCTTACCCCTCACACAAAACGTTCCGCAATTTTAGATAAAAAAAAAACGTTCTGTATGATTTCTGTATGTAACATGCTATATAATTTATAAGCTGTTTTCCTCGTGGAGACCAAAAGATGTGCCCGGACAAAGATTTTGGATATTGCCAAAATACTTGGATACTTTGATACTTGTTTGGACACCTTCATTCATCCACCGGAACCACTGCTAAAGGGTGAATAAAAAATTCTTGTGGAAATATCACTAGGTTCACTTTTTCACCCATTTTTCTTAGGAACAAGGTCGCCTTCAGAATGGCTGATAATTTATCTAGTGTTTCCTTTCACGGAGCTCAGAAAAAAAGGCCTGGAAACACAGGGAAGTGTGGGTCAGAGGGGTTCTCAAAACCTCAAATCCACAAACTCTTCCTGGTCTTCAGCTTCAGACCCACGGGGGAACAAACTCATAACTGTGTCTCCTTACTGTACATGAAAATACGAATCAATCAACGCAGCCATTAGGAGCTGGATCGCTGCAGAATTTCCTTAGTCATTCTTACAACTTTTACATAACATTCTTTAAGCCAGATGAGTTGTTAGCCTTGGAGGTGGATTGTGTTGTTTTATGCATTTGAAGGCATTGTGGAAACCCACTCAAATAAAACATTTACTTCCTCCTCACGTTACACAAAACTGAAAAAAAAAAAAAAAAAAAGTAAAACCTAGAACAGAAATTCTTGGCTTCACAGTGGTAGTTCTCACCAAGGGCAAGAAATATGTTGGATATATATCATGACAGTTAGGCTTATGTGTTAAAACTACTGTATATACCATCTTTGATCCAAAAGTATGTTTCTGAAATTATGTTTAATTCTGAAGAACATCCCTACTTGGATATTAAAGGGGTCATATGATGCGATTTCAATTTTTCCTTTCTCTTTGAAGTGTGCCAATCACAGCACACCTCGCTTTTTCAGACCGATGAGCTTTGTAAAAATCGACGCGTTTCAAAAAGGCGGGGCATAGAGGAGAAACAATAATGTACAGTATGTGGAAAATAATGTGTTTTTTTAACTTTAAACCGCATAAACACATTTCATTACACCAAATACACAAAATAATGTTATTTTTAGCAGCATCATATGACCCCTTTAAGTCTAATGCACAGTTGTATCCACCATAGATTAGTCTTTACTAGTAGTCGCTTTTATGAAAAAGGAGTGTGCTTAATTGTATTAAATGCCTATTTGTAGTGTACTTCAACTCTAAATGTATGCTAAAGTGTACATGTTTCACAAGGGTTCTAAGGTAAAATGAAATCATTGTGGCTGTATGCAGGTGTTTAACCTCAATAATGTCAAATATCATTGGCTTCTTGTAACATACTACAATGTGGTGTGTTTGAATGTTTTAAATGGAAGACCATGTTGAATTTAGTGCATAAGTTTTATGGGCTATTTTTGAGTTTGTATTTGTAGCTTATCAGTATAATTCACCACTCTCTTTCATTGTATGTAAAAGAGCAACTCAAACATTCTGCAAAATATCTATTTTTGTACACTGGAATAAATAATACTCGTTTGGAATACATGCTGACATTATATATAATAAACATAAAGCCAATATATATTCCCAAGTTTCAAACATCTTGAAATCCCCTTGAATTTAAAGACGCATGTACAAACATGCAATGCAGCGTCCTGCCGTGAGAGCCCTGCTCAAAGAGAGCGATTTGAATTGGGCTCCTTCTCTCGCTCTGTATGTTTTTCTAAGAGCAGGAAACTCATAAAAAGCACAGGTTTCTAAATTACTGTCACTCAAAGGGCTCCTTTCTTGCTTCTCTCCACCCCTTTCCTTCCCTCTATACCTTACAGTGCTCTATCTTTCCCTTCATTTACTCAAACCAGAGTCTCCTTCTCTCTCTTTTTCTGTCCTCTGGCCCTGAAAGTAGAAGAGTAAACAGTGAAACCCCGGCCTGAATAAAGACTTGATTCTTCTCCTGTGTGTTAAAAATGGATACAAAGGCAAATCTGTATGATAATTTCTGGCATATGGTGGCAGGGGCCGGAGAGACACTGTTGTTCCTTGTTCTCTTGCAAGTATTAAAACTAACTTTAAGTAGCAGCACTCCTAACTTAACTATTTTTTTTCAGTAGCGGTGACAGTAGCATAGCTTTCTCAGAATAGTGTGGCTTTATTTTACTTTCCTAGAACAACCAGTCTTTCTTATATATCAGTATTAGACATCTGGATTGTTCAGATGAATCTCGGAAATGAGCCTGTTTACATGATTGATTAAGTTGATTCCCTGCAATGAAATTTTGAAATACAATATTTTTAGAATAATTTTTGTATATATATATATATATATATATATATATACAGTGCGTATGGAAAGTATTCAGACCCCTCAGACCCCTTCACTCTTTACCCAAAGTTGGGTTGAAACAACCCAGCATTTTTTAGTGTATATTAAGATGTTTTATTAATATTTTACTACTATAATTTTATTATATATATGTTTTATTAGGTGTATTGTGACATAAAAAAAGCTCTCTTACTTTTTTAATACCTTGTAGGCCAACAAACTGCATTTTCAAATATGCAGCTTGACTGTAATTTCACTAAACGAGTTGCATCATGTGAAATCAAACTTTTTTTTTTTTTAAACTTTAAAAATCAAGGTTGATATCATAGAAGAACCATTTTTCTGAATGTGAAGAACGTTTTAAAAATCGAAAGAACCTTTTTTCCACTCTTAAAAATAAAGATTCCAAAAGCGGGTTTTTGCAGTGATGCCATTGAACAACCAATTTTGGTTCCCTAAAGAACCTTTCAGTGAACAGTTCTTAAAACAGCTATATTTGTCTTAGTGTGAAGAAGATTTTAATAATCTAAAGAACCTTTTTCCACAATAAAGAAACCTTTTATGCAATGGAAATGTTCCATGGATTACAAAAGTTCTTCATGAAACCATATTCCAATAAATAACCTTTCTTTTTAAGAGTGTAGCTTCTCTAATGCCAGTGAGCACTAGCTCTTCTGTGCATGTGGCACGTTTTAAGACTCTGGTGTGTCTCTACATGTCTGTGATGTGTGTTTGGAAAGAAGGACAGCTTTCACGACTCATTCACTGCTGGGTGCCAGGTGGGGATGTTTACGTAAGGCTGCCTGGTGCCAGGCTGACAGCCGTTTCTCTTAACCAGGTACAATCTGGAAACATGACACAAGTTAGCAGCCAAAAAACATGATGGTACACTGAGAGTGGGTGTCTTCGGGACACCCTGCAGAGCATATCATTGTGGGACTGGGCTATCCTGGTTTTAATCCTTTTGAGAGCTCTGTGGAAAGCAGGAAACAATGGAGGTTCAGTGATATGCGAACACCATGGAGAAGTGTTTTATATTGCTTAAAGTTTAAATGCTATCTACTGTCTCATAATGTGCAGAGACAATCCATCAGTGCATTGACTGCCTAACATAACCTTTTAACCTCAGTTTGTTGCAGAGGAAATGTTCTTGTAAAAAGTATTATTGATATTTGTCATTTATACAATGTTTCAAGTATACAGTTTTAATAATAAATATTTTTTAATATAACAAATTTATAATATACAAATTATATATCGCTCTTTATATATATATATATATATATAAACAGACATATATTTTCATATACATGTCAAGC
>NW_015539849.1:564942-583303 GCF_001515605.1 Sinocyclocheilus anshuiensis
ATTTTATTTTATTTTATTTTATTTTATTTTATTTTATTTTATTTTATTTTATTCTGTTTTGCCTAAGGTCAACTGTGTGATAATACAGAGACATTAACTGCTATAGAAACTAATACAACTGGCGTCTGTTAACCTTTAATAAACTTAAGTTAAATGTTTAAATGCTTTTTATCTTAAATGTGAATTAAACGCTTAAAAGGTAAATATTTAATAATCGATAGTACAAAAAAATCAAAATAAATAAATATGACAAAGCCACACTCTCTTTATGCATAAAACAAATTTAATTTTGAGCACTAGGACATAACGTGACCATAAAACAAAAGAAAATATGTATGAATTAATTCTAAGACATCCCTTTTTTACAACCTTTATTTCCATTGTATAAGCATCATTTGTTATCAAAGTAAAGAAAATGGGTTTGTTCCCGAGAGAAAACACTGTGTGATAGAGGGTTATAGTACTGGAAGATAAGAGAGGCCCTGTCCATCGATGAACAACTTCAGACAGGTTCTAATATCTAGAGAGAGCAAAGAAAATCGATGTACAAACATGTCCACAAAACAGCGCTTTGCTCATTGACAGTATTTAGCATCATACATAAAGTTCTGATGAGCATCTTTTACCCATAAATCCCTTCACTTTGAAAGAGAGTGTGATCAGTCAGCAGACAGCAGCAGAGGGAGAGCAGACCTCAGGTCAGACATGTTTGACAAGCACCACCAGGACAGAGGATGATACAGTTTATCTGCAGAGATTAGATTACAGAGATGGACGAGAAGTGATATAGCAGAATGATAGAGTGAAATTAAAGGAGGTAATAGAGGCATATATTTTCTGTTAAACTATATTGTTACTTGCTGTAATTACAACAGACCACTAAAAAAATTGTGACCATAATTTCCCAAAAAATATAATAATAGTTACAGATATTGTTACAACAAAAATATCAAAAACTTTACCAAAAAAGGTAAAGTTCATAATAATTCATAAAATCATTTTAATTAAATCTTTCAGCTCATAATAAATATTATATATCCAGTAAACACACAAGATAGGTGGTGCATTATATTTTACAGTTTTTAAAATGTCATTTATTTTATATAATTTATATACTTTTTCAATAAATGTATCTGATCATGCTTGAACTCAAAATCGCATGATTCTTTAAATAAGTATCAGCATCAGTTTGTGATAACACTTTATTTTACACATTACATGTACTTAATAATAATAATAATAATTACAATTGTAAATTATGCAAAACTACACTCTAAAAAATGCTGGGTTAAATACAACCCAGTGCTGGGTAAAACAGGGACAAACCCAGCAATTGGGCTGTCTAACCCTAACATGAACCCTATTGTAAGTACATGCAGTTAATTAATAGTACTTACTAATGTAATTACACTGTAACAACATCACCCTGTTTTTGACCAGATGTGATAAACATTTTTTTTTTTAATTAATAACAACTTAAGCATCTACACTCTAAAAAAATGCTGGGCTAAATACAACCCAGTGCTGGGTAAAATAGGGACAAACCCAGCAATTGGGTTGTTTTGACCCAGCGGTTGGGTTACTACCCAGAAGGTTGGGTTAAACATTTAACCCAACCGCTGGGTCAAAACAGCCCAATTGCTGGGTTTGTCCCTATTTTACCCAGACAAACCCAGCAATTGGGTTGTTTTGACCCAGCGGTTGGGTTACTACCCAGAAGGTTGGGTTAAACATTTAACACAACCGCTGGGTCAAAACAACCCAATTGCTGGGTTTGTCCCTATTTTACCCAGCACTGGATTGTATTTAACGCAGCATTTTTTAGAGTGTATGATGTAATTGGCAGAAACTATGGTTAATATGGTAATGCTTTGTAAGGA
Source organism: Sinocyclocheilus anshuiensis (assembly GCF_001515605.1). NCBI lineage: Eukaryota > Metazoa > Chordata > Actinopteri > Cypriniformes > Cyprinidae > Sinocyclocheilus > Sinocyclocheilus anshuiensis. The sequence goes on from NW_015539849.1 coordinate 566,823, forward strand.
CAAATAATGGTCTAATAATTAGAAAGTACATGTGTATTTTATTGGTCTTTAGCATTTCATGGTGATACTGAACTAATAAATACTTAAACCTTGAATGAATTAATTTCTAACTTACAGATTTTTTTCCATAGGAAGAATGAGATTCTAATTTGTTTCTAATTTGGGTAGCAGGGTACAGCTAGCATGTTTTGAGTCTGGACAGAACAATAACATGTCAATTCTGCAACCAAAGACGAAATGTGACACAACCCAGCTCCCCGAGGACGGAGCGACCGGCCCTGTCAACAGCCCAATCACTGGCCAATTTATGGCTTCACATCACAATTCACGCCAAGTCAGAAATAATTGCATACAACAAAAATAAATAGAATAAATAAAAGATGAATGAAAGGTTGGCTCACAGCACTAATTGACATCTTGTGTGCTTTATCGTGAGTGCGGACACCTCAGACCCAGTCCATAATACCTCAGTTCATTACATGAGGTGTGAGAACACAAAGCAGGCATTCACTGCAGGCCAACAGACACAGGAGTTTGGAGGGGGGGATATGAAACACAGGAGCCGTCGGCTGTTTCTCTTGTAATTGTCCCAAAGGCTGCTGCAAGTTTTCACCCCATCATAGACCCCCTCTCTGTCCCTCTGCACAACCCAGCCTGGCCTGCCAAACCATTGGAAAAAGAAACCCCATGCCTCAAAAGACTAGCCGCTGTGGGCAGAGGTGCAGGGCATTCAGTACTAACAGCAAATGCAGCCTTTTGTGCATTCTATTGTTATAGAAGACAATGAAGGGGATATTTATCAAAATAATAATCTGAGAAGGAAATATAATTTTTTAAGAATAAAAAATCCCTCGCACTGAAAGCGTATATTTGTTTTGACAAGCGTAGCCATTGCTGGTGCCACAAGAGAATAAACGCACTGCTAAATGGCTAATATAATAGAATTGTATAAAAATAAACTATTAATAATAATAAAGCAAAACATACATTTTACAAACCATACTAAATGAATTGTAAATGAAAACATTGTAGGGTACATTTATTTTTAGAGAGCCAATAATTTGCTAGAAGTTTAGCTTGTGCAGTTATTCTTTTAAAAAATACCCTTGTGAAAAATACTTATTATGGAAATAATATAATTTGAACGAATATACGTAGATGTGAACTGAATGTAATGTTCTTGGACACTTAACTGCATGTTATTTACAGTTAAATGAAAAAATAAAAAATAAAAATAATAATAATAATGTTTAATTTATATAGCGCTTTTTCCAGTGTTCAAAGCACTTTACAAATCAGTACATGAACACAACAAAAACAGACAAATACAATAAACAATACAGTAGACATATCAAATATTACAGATTATCATGGTATTGGAATCAAATGCATAGTCCGGCGTGTTACCTGTGTATTAAATGTAGTTACTTAACAGTATTTTTTTTGACCCAGTTAAGTCCATGATGTGCATCTTTTCCATAATTCCATAATTACACAATAATATAGTCCTGGGTCACACACCACTTGTATATACAGTATAAAGGCTATCACTCATAAAGTGCTTACGTTTCCATTGCCTCCGGACTAGCATTCCAACAAATAAGAGAATGAATGACGAAGAGAAAAAGAGAGAATACCCACATCCCCCTCGTCCTAAACCTCAAATCCATTAAATGAAACATGTTTCAAAAGTCTCTTTTATTCAGCTCAGAACTCAGACTCTTGACCTCCACCGTGAATATCTATTGTGCTATGTAGTGAAATCTGTAAGTAATTATGTCACAGCTCAGAGAAGAACAGGTCATTTGTGAGCTACCCACGAGCAGAGGAGTTCAAGCGTTCAAAACAAGACCGATTCAGACCTGCTCTCCTCATTCATAATCACACTCAACTGAACGCAAACAGAGTGAGGGATAGAAGGCCCTCATCCACTGCTCAGGAAATAGATTGAAGAGATTGACTGATAAGGTGTGTCTGCGAGCGAGAGTTTGTTTTGCCGGAATCTACGCAGACTTCCTAGAGCAAGCAAGAAGAGTTACAAAGAAGGAGACAATAAGACAATGCTGTGGCTTAAAATGAGAAAGAAAGAGAGAGTGAGATAAAGAAAGGAGACGATGTTTGGAGAAGGGGACGGAAGTGCAATAGTATCTGACAGAAACTGAATAGCATAACATCCTGTTACCCTCAGATGTTTTTAGAGCTGCGATTGGGCAGTCCAAAGTTCAATTGCAAGGTCAACATCAACACCCCAGCCAGCTTAAAAAAAAACAAAAAAAACAGTGTTTTATAATAACAAATATTCCTGAGATTGTAGCTCTATTTACACTGTCACGACTGAGCCTGTTTCATAGTTCATTTGTTTGGCTGAACTTGCCTCGGATCTCCACAAGCTGTAGTAAAGCCGATTTATATAGGACCTGAGTTTGAATTCGGCTTGGATCATTTTCCAATTCCTGGCCTACTCCTGTGAAAAAGTAGTACACTTTAAAAGAGAATTAAATGAAAATGTATTATAGTAAAAGTTTATATTAAATGCAGTTAGCTCAACTTTAGAGTTGACTCACTCCAGCTGGACTTAAGGACATCTTTATATGTACTGCCGAATATACTGACAAGCATTTATGATAAACGGTCATACTTTAGTTTGGGGACCAATTCTCACTATTTGCTAACCATACGAATTTGCCTCAAATTCCTAATATACAGCTTGTTAATAGTTATTAAGGTAGTTGTTATGTTTAGGTATGGGGTAGGGTTAAGGGATCTAAAATATGGTCATGCAGAATAAGGCATTAATACCCTGGACCACAAAACCAGTCTTAAGTCGCTGGGGTATATTTGTAGCAATAGCCAAAAATACATTGTATGGGTCAAAATTATCGATTTGTCTTTTATGCCAAACATAATTGGGATATTAAGTAACGATCATGTTCCATGAAGATATTTGTAAATTTCCTATTGTAAATATATCAAAAATGTATTATCTTTAGTAATATGCATTGCTAAGGACTTAATTTGGACAACTTTAAAGGTGATTTTTTCAGTATTTTGATTTTTTTGCACCCTCAGATTCCAGATTTGCAAATAGTTGTATCTCGGCCAAATATTGTCCTATCATAACAAACCATACATCAATGGAAAGCTTATTTATTCAGATGTATAAATCTCAATTTCACAAAATTTACCCTTATGACTGGTTTTGTGGTCCAGGGTCACATATATGCTTTATAAGTACTAATAAACAGTAATATGAATGCTAATAATCAGCTAGCTAATTAAGAGAATTGGTCCTTAAACTAAAATATTACCAAATATACTTTAATGTCAGTTGTAATGATGGAGTTGCAATTTAGTACATTTAAAAATAGTAACTTTAAATGTTCTTTGAAAGATTATTCAAACCATAATTTAAAATGTATTTTAAAGTCAATCCATCCCTTCTCCAAGCCTTCTCCAAGTAAAATGTTTAATATGACAATCTGATTTCAATGTGTACTTTACTCAAGTACTCAAGTGTTAAGAAACATAGTCATTAAAGTGTACTCTAAGTGCACTTAAGCAGCTGTATATATTTTCTGCAAGTTCACTTTTTTTATGTATAGGTACACTAAAATGTGCACATTCAACACAATTAAGCACACTTTCACAAGGGTATCTTCTTTCTCAATTATTTCCTGTGTACTGTCAACAAAAACAGCAAAAAGGATAATATAATAATATAATTAATTAAAAGTAAGGAAGAGGTACACATATATTTCACATTATTTAGCAGCATTTGAACAATGAGCATTGGTAAATGCCTGGTTGGAAATGGTGCCTAGAACTTTCAAAAGGCAGGACAAACATCTTAGCATGATAACATCGTCTCCGAGGGGTGATTTCAACATTCAAACATGTCTATCTGTATTCATTTCTGCTTTTCTTTTAAGAGGAGGTCTTATCATACTTTGACTTTACTGAATGATGCCAATCAGACCCCTGGATGTTTGATGCATTAAGGAAGTACCATAAACCATACATTGCAGGAAACTCACTGCACTCACAGACTGAGAAAATAGGCTGGAAAATAAGATTTTGCCAGTTTAGTATGAGTATAACTATATCGCTATTTTAGAGAAGCTTGTTTCTGCTATGGGATAAAAAAGGGAAAAATCATAATTGTCTTTTTATCTTACAATTCTGACTTTTCTTTCTCACAATTGTGAGTTTATATGTCACAATTTAGTTTTTTTCTTTGAAGAATTTTGAGTTTACATTAACATCTTGCAATTCAGTCTTTATAACTCTCAATTTCAATTTCTCAAAATTGTAAGAAAAACGTCTGAATTATGATATATAAAATCAGGATTAGAAAAATCCCACGGCAGAAACAAGCTTCCATATGGATTTATTTGGAGAAATATATTGGATTGTTATATATATATATAACTGCAAATACATTACTGTGAACATTATTTTTATATGTACATGAATTACAAATTGACGGGTGAGTCAAATTTTCATATCAAACCTGGAAATTTCCTTTAAGGCCAAAAGTTACAAAAGTTTATGTGATAGCAGACATTCACTAGACCATGTTTTTAGTGGTAACCATATGTCACAAAGCCTGGACTTGTGGAAGCGGTGTGGTGGATTCAGTGACAAACCGATGACTGCAGAATTACGGACTCCTGAACCCAACGTCTAATTACCACATTTCCAAAGCACCATACACAGGCTTATTTTGGATTGTCATAGTCATAAATTCATCTGCGTTTAGATCAGCATGTGCTGCACATATATCAACGTTGTGCTTCTCAGTCAGACTGCATGTGTCTGGTGGCAATGGAGTAGCAGTAAAAAGAAGAACAAAAATGAGACATGCAGGTGCTCAGCACTGATTTCATTAGCCTAACAACCAACTAACTCCTAGAATGTTGAAATACCAGTCTATCTACAAGTTTTATTTCTTTGGCTGACAGCTATGCGTTCTGTACTATAAATCTCGACTATTTAAAACTGGCTTTCTGTGTAAATGCTAAAATGTGATAAATTTGCTGTGTAGCTGCTGCCGTGTGTAAACAAGAGACCAGCTCTAAATGAGTGCTGAGTTATGAATCTGTTTCTTGCTCCGGAGTTTAATGACTCTCTCTCACTCCCCCTGGGTTTTTGGGCCTGTTGCCTGAAGCATGTGATGTACAGCCCCCGTCTCATCCACTTCCTCCAACATTGGGATTTCTTGGATATGCTTCGGATAGCATAATTCAATGCTACTCATACAATTTCAGTATATATGCAACTTTTCTGTGTGCATAGAATACCTGGATGAGCTGTTTACTTCATTTACTATTAGGGTTAGAATTAGAGATTACAGTAGTTATTGCACAAAAATGTATATTGATTTATTTTAAATCTTTTTTTATCTTTTAGTTTAAGCACACTTTTATAAAGATACTAATATTTTAATATATTTCAAATTTGTTTTGACTTTAGGGGCTTCAAGCCCACCTCAAACTCAACTGTAAGTCACACCCCTGTTGCAAATAGACAGCACTTATAGATTTTAACTTATCCTTTCAAAAAATGCCAACTCTTTTGCCTATTTAGTTTTATAAAACGAATTAAAGGTGAAACACGTAAAGCTTGTTTCAGGTTAAAAGCAGAACTACCGTTAAAGCTTATTTCACCTGGACTAGTCTTTTGGCAGGCCCACAGGTCTCTGTGCTGGGGGGCTGATGTCAGAAGATTAAAGGGGAAATTATACAGTAGCTGTATAATAAGCAGTAGTAGTACCAAACAGGACCACACGAAGATGCCAACAGACTACTATCAGCCGCCTCAACCTGACTGTATATAGATATATACAGATCCATTCAAAATGATTAAACAGAGCAAAACACGAATTAAAATATAGCTGCAAGCAACGATTATCGGGGTTCAGGCACTTTAAGGCATTTAAGCACATATGAAAAAATACATTACATATTATTTAGCAAGCCTGTAACCACCTAAATCAATGATTAAAAAAAGCATTTTTGAAAACATCCAGGTATTTTGCCATAGAAATATGATGATTTTTAAAGGGGTGGTTGGTTGACTTGTTTTTGTCTAGGCTTGATTGTGTTTATGGGGTGCAGTCTAACATGTGTTAATGCTTCGTTTTTAAAAACACATTATTTTCCACATAATTTACCTTTATTCCACACCGCTCTGTCCCTTCTCCCATAAACGTGCTGATCATTTCCTGCTTTTATGAAGCCCCTCCCTCAGAAATACGTGATGGGCTCAGATTGGTTAGCTGGCCCAGTGTGTTGTGATTTCCTAAACCGCCTCTACCGCCTCTATCCTCTATCTGAATGTCACGCCCCTCACCTCAGCGGCATGTGCTCCGGTTGTATTGTAAACAATGGCGTCGTCTATATTGCTTATCAGTTTGAGCCCGATTGAGAAGCAGAGGATATTAGTGAAGAGGATTGCGCAGAACCTGTGCAAGCACGGCTCTTAATGATATGTTTTTTGATTGTTGTTGTCTCATGCTTTTAGATACGCTGTTATTTGTAAATGCTACTGCTTCTGTTAGCTTTTAATATATGGTTTTATTTCAAGCTTATTAAAGGTTTAATACAGTACGGCAACCGCATGCGCGTCCATGTATAACGCTTCTCATAGCTATGTGAAAATAAGTGTATAAATGGAACAGTTCATTGTTGGAGCTGAGCTGAATGAGAGAGAGAGAGAGAGATTCAGAGCGTGTAGAGCAGGGGAACGCGAGGAACAGTATTGAGAACCGCTGCTTTAGAACATTGATTTTGAAACTTGTGAATCCATTAGAATCGTTAGAAGACAGAATCATGATTCATATATGAATAGATTTTTATGTGCACCCCTAGTTTTCTCTTCCTCTTCTCTAAAGCAGCGTAACATGGCCTCGCCTCAGTAGCCCCCTTCGTTGCATGTTCCCGGGGGCGGGGTTTGTCTGGGTTTGTGATGTCACAAACCCGGGAAGTAACTCGTTGTAGTCCCTACGAGCCGTTTTTGTAGGCATTAAACTGCCAGAATTTTAAAAGACGATATCTCTGTTTGCATTGAACTTTCAGCGCCGCAACTTTGTAGATATTGTTTATGCTCAAACAGCAACATTACACACTAACTAACGTTAAAAAAAATGAAATCACAATCAACCACCCCTTTAATGGTTATGACTATTATAGCGCCACCTATGGTCTGATCTCCATAAAACTGCATGCTTGTTTAGAATCACCTGTCGCATGTGCTCACCCAGTTTCGTGAAGTTTTGAGTTTTCGTTTAGGCTTTATAGCCTTTTAGGTATATTTCGACGCCCCTTTTCTTGAAACGACCTCTTTATAGCTGCTCAAAGGGTAAAGTTCAACATTTTCTTTTTGATAATTACTGACCTAGAGAGTCCAGAAAATTGTACTGCAGTGTTTTGTGTGTTTTGATTGACAGCAGTGGTCCTAGAGGTAAAGTTGTTTGGAATGAGGAGGTCTATCAGATGATACAAATACGGTGTGCATGTGTGAAAAACCATGCAATATACAATTGTTTACACCCTTGAAAAATGCGAAAAATTATATACACACATATATATATATATATATATAATGCAATTAGTTAGTTGAACTTAAGGGTAGATTAGATGTCAGAGACATTATATAAGACATTATGCCAAACATTCAAACTCGTCTACTCATTAGTCCACTTTTACACTCTCATAGCACTCTTGCAAACTATTCTAACTCAAACTTTCAGGGAGAGTTTTTTACATAAAGACTGAAAGAGATGCTGGAAGCTTAGTTTGTTTATAGCCTATGTTTAGCTTTTTACTTCTGCTGATTGTATTTATTCTGCAAAATTCATAAAGGCTGTGTTCATTTGTGAGGATATCATGATGAATAAAATGTGCAAGAATAATAAACCTTTACTGGACACAGCTTATTTTCTGCAATAATCCAAAAGTCAATGGAAAAATCCTGTTACAGTTTTTACACAATTTTCTCTGACAGTGTATGTTAAATATCAAGAACTAGCTGTGCAACCCAATGTTAAAACAGTGGAAACACACTGTATATTTAAATTCTGCCATGTGTACAGAGCTTTACAGTGTAGACAGTTTTATATAATGTTTTTTGTGCAAGAATAATAAACCTTTAGTGGACACAGCTTATTTTCTGCAATAATCCAAAAGTCAATGGAAAAATCCTGTTACAATTTTTACACAATTTTCTCTGACAGTGTATATCAAGAACTAGCTGTGCAACCCAATGTTAAAACAGTGGAAACACACTGTATATTTAAATTCTGCCATGTGTACAGAGCTTTACAGTGTAGACAGTTTTATATAATGTTTTTGTAGCATTGTTTGTCACATCAGTACTAAAATAAGCGAATTAATGAATTAATGAATTAATGATTAAAAAAGGTCAATCTAAATCTGTGAGAGTTAGGGGTAGTGTATAGAAAATATAATTTAATATTAAAACAAATTAAATCAATGGAAAGTCCCCACCATGATTTGGCCTGGAAAAATGGAAAAGTGGACACAGAGGAATTGTGTTCAGCACAATAAGGAACATCACTGGCCACAAGGACATAAATACACTACTGTCAGACAGACCCAGGCCAACATCTGGGTACAGTGTGTGTGTCTGTGTCTCTCTGTGTCTGCAATGTATTGGCATCTATTCATGCTCTTTCATTGCAGTGTCCCTCATTTGACTTTATTCTCTTATTTTGGTCCAGTTTAGGTAAACAGTAGCACAGATGTCCTTCTCTTCAGACATATCCTGCAACATGTGCTTAACTAAATTACAATGGATCTCATTTCATTTGAATGCCAAGGGTCAAGTAGGGGCCAACGGAAAAGACAGAAAGCTAGTGCAATGAAAGTGCAATGATGACTGCATGTCAGAGAAACCTAAAAATATGACTAACATATTAACTTACAGCAGCTCTAAACATAGGTCTCATCACCAAGGCATTTTCAATAGGCACGTGGGAGTCTGTAAATGCGAACGGCAATACAGACTTATACCAGACCAGCAAACCACATGGTGATCTCTCATACAAAGCAACTCTATAAGAATCTGAAGGGTAAAGATCTAATATACCAAATATAAGCTTTGAATCCCAATGTGCTCTTATGATAGAGTATGTGGTATATTGATTCCCAGGCAGGTTCAAGCATGTAACTTGTCTTGAACAAAGATGTAAAAAGTCTTGCTGAGAGCACACGTGCAATGACTTTTTTAATGCAATCAGACAAACAGTAAAACGATAAAGCATTTTAACAAAATCCAATATACTTGCACGGAAGGACCCAAGTCTTATATCAACCCAAGCCAAAATATGGTAATATCAAATGAAGGATGGGTTCTCTTGACTTGCAAGAACCCAGAACAACTTAGCAACCACATAGCAGCTCACTTGCATGGAAAAGCACCACATGGAAATGCACCACAAAGCACCACTTCATCACTTAATTTTTCATCATTCAAATCATGTTATTTTTTTGCAATTATATTGGATGTCACTGCTGCTTCACACTTGACTTTTAACCTGAGATTGATCCAGGGTATACTATACACTAAACACTATTAAAATAAGTCCATAAAGTAGGGCACAATGTACTGTGCTAATGCACTAAATGAGTATTTATTTATTTTTTTTTAATATTTACAAATTGCTAATAAATTTCACAGGTAATTGCAAAGAACAGCAAGTAACACATTGAATTAAATGTGAAATTTTAAAGCAGAAAGACTGAAATGGTATTTCATTGTAAAACATACTCCAATATTTTTTAGTAAAACTTTAGTAACCAATTCTCACTATTAACTAGTTGCTTATTAGCAAACTTAAGTCTTACTTGTGGGTAAAAGACATGCTAGAATAAAGTTCATATTTATTATATTATACACTCATATTTACAGTTTTTTTCAACTGCTTACACACATTTTCTAAACTTTACCTCTTTTTTTCAAAACTTAACACACAGATCCAAGAATTGCACACACAAAATGCAAAATGCCTCACATCTCTTGCAAAATGACACACTGCATTCAAAAGATCACAAACACATCTCAAAAGCAAACATCTGTCTTACGTTGCAAACACTTTTGCCATAATAATATATTTTTGGATATGTCATATACACACAGTAATTCAAAACCTAAAGCTCTTCTTTCATGAGCTACTATGGACATTTCTGTACAAGATCGAAAGTAATTGTCAGAGAGATTTTGAAAAACTCACAGTAAACACGAAAGCAAGATTGAAACCAAACTATTTATTTTTTTACTGTAAGCATTTGTGGTTGTGAATACAGTACTAGAGAAAAGAAAAGAAATACAACAGTGTAGTTGGACAGAATCCAAACATACAGTTTTTGCCTATTGCTTACACACGTTTTGCTAAATTTGGCTCATTGTGTCAAAACTCTACACACAAGCAAAGCCACAATACTTCATCCACTTCATCCATGCTATGTTCTCTCTTGCCAGACACCGTGCAAAGAACCTCCTTGTATGGCGTATCCAACCTTGGATGGAGGCGGCATCAATGTCTCCACATGTCTCCACCATTGCCTGGAGAAGTGTCATGTTGACATAGGGATGACGATCATACACTTTCCAGCGCCATGTGGAGAAAAATTCCTCTATAGGGTTTAGAAATGGTGAATATGGAGGCAGGTAGACAACAGAAAAATGGGGATGAGTAACAAACCAGTTTTGGACCTGATGGGCGCGATGAAAGCTGACATTATCCCAGATGATGACAAATCTTGCCTGGTCTTCATTCTGCAGACCTTGAACAAGCATATCATGAACAGCATCCAGAAAACGTATGATGTGATCAGTGTTATAGGGGCCAAGTCTGGCATGATGGTGCAGGACACCATTCTGTGTAATTGCAGCACACATTGTAATGTTTCCGCCACGTTGTCCAGGGACATTGACAATGGCCCTTTGTCCAATGACATTTCTCCCCCTTCTTCTGGTTTTGCTGAGATTGAAGCCCACCTCATCCACATAAATGTAGGATGATAGCATGGGTATCCATCAAAATAAATATAACAAAATAACATGTAGATCAGTATATGCACAACCCAAAAGCTTGACTTGGTAGGTGCAAGTCTGATATATTGGAGAAAGTGTTCATGTCATGTCGAAGATTCTTGACTCTGTCACAGTTCCTTTCAAATGGGACCTTATACAGCTGTTTCATTCTCAGTTGATTTCTCTGGAGGACACGATGTATTGTTGAGAGCTCACAGCATTTATGTTAGCAAAAATTGTGGCATCATTAAGGATATGACTGCAGATTTCACGAATTCTTATAGCATTATTGGCCAAAACCAAATTCACGATAGCCATCTCTCTCTTTGAACTCCTCCTCTTCTAACTCGAACTCTGCCTCGTCCTCTGGCTCTCCCGCCAACTCCCCTTACTCTGTCTGCATTGTTTGCATCCATTGCTCAAAACCTATAACTTGACCTTTGGCCTATTTATAGGCCTATTCTAAAGCCATGATTGGTTGGTGTTAAGTAAAGCAATGAGTGTTTGCACAGTTTTTTTCTGTGAAGGAATTTTCTATTGATTTTTCACAGGTGTTTAACCAATTTTTTTTCAATTAAGTATTGCATTGTGTTTTTGGGTTAAAGAACCAATAATGTCCTGACAGAGAATTACCAGTACATTTTTCTTCTGATTTTTTTTGACCAAATCTTAGATTGTCTGATTCAGTCTGATACCCTACAGCAGTGATACTAATGGTTTTGGTGTGTTTCCAGACTGCCACTGTGCCAACTCACAAAAGTATATCATCACTGAGCGGGAATGCAATAAGAGCATCATGATCAGCTTAAAATCTGATACCTCATTTTCCACACCTGAAGTCATAGTTTCTCAGATGTATTGTCTCTCTGATGAATTTTCTATTCTTCTTCATTAATAGAGTACCTCTTTCTATATTTTCATATAGCTATTGTTAAATCAAGTTTAATTACCTTGTCCATTTTTCTCTTTCCATCTTTCTCTCTTTTCACTCCCTCGCTTCCTAACACTCAAGCAAAGATAACTGGGCCAAACCTCTGCACCACATAAGTGGGAAATTGCAGTTTGTTTTAAGTAAATTTGCACATGTAACGATATCTCTATGTTAAGTCTGACAGCATGCAGCAGCATGTTATTATTGTTCGAGGTTTTTTATGAAGTTATACCATAAAACACATTAGTGCGAACCCCATGCCCCAACTGCTCTTATTTATTCAGAGGTTCATACAGGAATAACCCTTGTTAAAAAGAAGTACACTTTAGCATACTTATGTACGTATTATGGAAATAATATACTTTAATGGGATATGCTTAAGTGTGAACTGAAAGTAATGTTTTTGGACACTTGAGTCAACAATTAAACAGACTTACATACATCTTTATATGCAATTACAAAATTACTTCTATTGTGTTTGAAATATGGTTAAAGTGTACTGCTGAAGCAATTAAGGTAAACTAAAATATACTATGACAATATGAAATGTTAAACTTGTATGTCACTTGTATATGAAACTTGTATTGAAACTTGAATTTAAATATATTTAGAATTAAAAATTTAGAATGATGAAGTTGTAGTTAATTGCAGTACATTTAAACATATTAACTTTAAATGCAATATCAAATAACACTACCGTTAAAATGACATCAAGTACTTTACATGTGCTTTAGTCAACGCAGCAAAATAAGTGTACTTCTTTAAAGCACCACAAAGCATTAAAACATAATGAATTAAAATGTACTTTAAAGTAAAACTTTAAACATTTGACATTATTACAAAGTGTACTTAAGTGTGTTTAGAAACAGTCATGAAAGTGTACTATTTTTACATATACTTGAGTGGCCTTTTATTTCATTAATATTATTTGCAAGTACAGTTTATTAAAATATACTTTTAAAGGGGTCATATGATGCGGTTTCAAGTTTCCCTTTCTCTTTGAAGTGTTACAAGCTCTTGGTGCATAAAGAAGATCTGTAAAGTTGCAAAGACTAAAGTCTCAAATCCAACGAGATATTCCAAATAATTATCTTTAAAATAGCATGATATGACCCCTTTAAGATTTGAAGTACACTACAAGTGCATATTCACTACAATTAGCACACTTCTTTTTCAGAAGAGAAAACAAATTCATCTTATTCCCAGGCATCTGTTGATATGTTGGGCTGAATGACTTGATCATTTGTAATTCTGTAGTGTAAAGTTTGCTCATAAATTGTACTTTAGTTGTATAATAACTGAGAACCTGGCAATAGGCAATTATACAAAAAAAAAATTGTACAGAAAAAACAGGCATGAGAAGAAGAAAAAAAAAACAACAACTAAAAAGACAAAAAGAGACAAACAAATACACAGACAGAAAATATTCTCCAGGTTTAAAATGACACTTGTTTCAAGATTTCACTACTGGTCACAGATAAATCCAAAGTTTACTTAACCATACTGGATTATTACTGGACCACAGAAACAATGAGAGCATCTATCTTCTAGACGATTCTTCCCTTATAAAATGTATCAAGTAATGCTTAATATTTAACCTTCTTACAGTAAACAGGAATAAACCAAAAAAAAAAGAGTCTTTCCAGTTGTAAGATGACAATGGCGGTCAGTGGTTCTGGTGGTCAGTGGGTCTATGGATTCGACTGAGCTGAATTCGAAAAGCTAAATTTATTTCTTTATTATAATACTGGGGCATGACAAATGTGCACATTAGGACAGAAGGGGAGAACGAGAGAGAAACATGCCAGTGTTTGAGGTTTGTGTTTCCTTTGGCCTCCTCTATGGAATTCACTTATTTGTGGAAATGTTAAGAATTCAAATAATGGGCTCTACTAAAACACAGACATACACAGAAAAATAAATGCAACGCTCGGCAGTTTGAGGAACCATGACGACCAGACATGTCTGTCACGATCTCTTCTCTTCTCTTCTCTTCTCTTCTCTTCTCTTCTCTTCTCTTCATTCTTCAAAAGGTGATTTTTTTTGCATAATCTTTTATTATTGCTATTTCTTAAAATAAAAGATAAACAGTGCAGTAGTTCTGTTTTAAATATTAATATATTATGATGTATTAATAATATTAATTATTTGTATGTAATAAGAAATGTTTCTTGAGCAGCAAATCAGCATATTAGAATGATTTCTGCAGGATCATGTGACACTGAAGCCTCGAGTAATGATACTGAAAATTCAGCTTTACCATCACAGGAATACATTTTAATAAATAGATTACATTTCACAATATTGTTTTTACTGTATTTGTTCAAAGAAAATTACATGACAAGTTTGGTTTACGTTCACATATCAAAATAAATAAACCCAAGAAAATTTCAAGATATTTGTAAAGAGACTATTATGCCTTGAAAAATATGATGTAAAATGTACTGAAAATAAAGATTAAGACGTGGACAAATGTATTTATGATGTAAGAAATTATTTATTTATGTATGTATGCATGTTTGTTAATTTAATGTTTACATCACTTGACATTTCAGAGTCATTAAAGGTGAACTTTGATTTTAGTAGTCACCAAACAGAACTACAATTTAAACATAATGTTTTGATAGTGTCTCAGAGACCGTGTTTACAATTTTCCTGTCAAATATCACTGCAATAGGTGAAAAACCTTTTTAAAACTGAAACCTTATAAGAGTATATTTGGCACATGGAATTTAAACTAGATTTTTAAAAATAATTATCGGTTGTGTCCTTGTTACATATGTTGCATGTACTTACTATGTAGTAATAACAGTAAATTTGGCATAATTACAAGCAGCCATCCCTAAATCAAACCCTAATCCTAACCATATGGTAAGTACATGTTGTTAATCAATATTACACAGCACTTGATTGTACAGTGGTTTTGAGTTCACAAGGATTGTTCACTGCAACATGACACCTTTAAATAAAATATAACCGAAATATCTTTTCATCAGCCTTGTTTGTCATTGACATGTAAAGTCATAATCAGTAGTCCACTATTTCCCCAAATTCCACCCTCGGCTCTTAGCCCACTCACTTGAACACACACAAGTGGTGAAAGTCAAGTTATCAGCTGAAGATTCGTGAGCAGGAATTTTTACACTCTTCCACCCTGTGAAGCGAAGCCAGATCATGTCTCAAACATGACTTCCACCAACTGCACACACAAGCGCTAAAAGTGTGCATGTGTTTATGGTTTTTGCACATTTGAGAGTGTGTGCTGAGACAGTAAATATTTAAGTGTCTATACAAGTAGGTGTGAATGTGTGTTTGAGGGTGTGTGTGTTTTCCGAAGAGGATGGCGGCTTTCTTTGGGTGACTTGATCAACAATTTCCATTAAGGACCAAGAGACGGTCTTTGCAAGAGTATCTGAGTTTCACACTGACAGACCAGCCTGGGAAAAACATGTTCAGAGATCTTCCATGGAGTTCCAGCTGTCACTGCGGCAGCCACAGATGTCTCCCTGGATATGTAGTCTACAGCCGCAATTATGGAGCATCTTGGATTTCCATCTACACATTAGTGTGGATCTAAGCACTCTTGTCCTCTGGCACACTTCCTAGGGCATGACATTCTGACCTCATTAACCCTAATCAAAAACTAATCTCTCAGTGCATGCCTGCATTAAAAACTTGTGTGCATGACTCTTCCACCCTGTGAAGCAAAGCCAGATCATATCTCAAACATGACTTCCAAATTGCCGTCACTGTCACTTTGATCTTGCACAGCAACACAAGCGCTAAAAGTGTGCATGTGTTTATGGTTTTTGCACATTTGAGAGTGTGTGCTGAGACAGTAAATATTTAAGTGTCTATACAAGTAGGTGTGAATGTGTGTTTGAGGGTGTGTGTGTTTTCCGAAGAGGATGGCGGCTTTCTTTGGGTGACTTGATCAACAATTTCCATTAAGGACCAAGAGACGGTCTTTGCAAGAGTATCTGAGTTTCACACTGACAGACCAGCCTGGGAAAAACATGTTCAGAGATCTTCCATGGAGTTCCAGCTGTCACTGCGGCAGCCACAGATGTCTCCCTGGATATGTAGTCTACAGCCGCAATTATGGAGCATCTTGGATTTCCATCTACACATTAGTGTGGATCTAAGCACTCTTGTCCTCTGGCACACTTCCTAGGGCATGACATTCTGACCTCATTAACCCTAATCAAAAACTAATCTCTCAGTGCATGCCTGCATTAAAAACTTGTGTGCATGATCTCTCATTGCTGGTGCACTAAAAATAAACTACTTTAATGTAGCACCAGTCAAACATTTGGAAATACCTGACCTGATAATTATGTAGAAATTCATTTTGTAGACAAATTTAATGGATGTTTATATCAACTGTATACAAAAGCTATTTATTTAAATTTTTGGTAACACGTTAAATTAAAGGGGTCATATGATGTTGCTAAAAAGAACATTATTTGGTGTAATGAAATGTGTTTATGCGGTT
>NW_015539849.1:586041-594281 GCF_001515605.1 Sinocyclocheilus anshuiensis
GTCCTCTTTTGGAAGGCCAAACAAAGTAGTTTCACTTTTACAACGAAACACAGCGTCACACACGGCGGCTAGAGTGAGGAACGGCCGGCGGGCTTGGGAACGGCGCGGCCAGCGGATTCGACGAAGGAGCGTCCGACAGGCTTGCGGCAACCACATGTGGCGACCCCGGGCTGGACTCCGCTTCGTCCACGGTGAAAGCCGATCCGGCGATCCACAGCGCGAAGTTGATGTATTTCCTCAGCGACCAGCACGGATCAGCTCCAGGCATGACGAAACGATATCGTCCTCTTTTGGAAGGCCAAACAAAGTAGTTTCGCTTTCACAACGAAAGACACAGCGTCTTCATGACATGGCGGTAGCAACAATACTACAGTGAGAATAAAAGTTATGCCTTCTTTCTTTGCGTGAACATTTGGGTGGCGTTATGCAAATCTTCCCACACAGTGACGTAGACATGTGGGGGCGTGTTTAAACGAGGCATTTTAGGAGGGCGTGGTTGACTCTTTTATAAAGAATTTCTCTTTGGATTTGAGACTTTAGTCTTTGCAACTTTACAGATCTTCTTTATGCACCAAGAGCTTGTAACACTTCAAAGAGAAAGGAAAAATTGAAATTGCATCATATGACCCCTTTAAGGTGCCATTTATTAACATTAGTTGATGTATCAGGTATCATGAACTAACAACAAACAACAATTTACTAATATAACTTCTTATTAATTCACAAATACAGCTATTGTTCATATTTCTTTTTAATATTTTAATATATGAATACATTAATCATTTAACTAATGAGAATGTATTAGTACACGCAGAAATTAATATTACCATTATTATTAGAATTATTATTAATTATTTTGAAGTTAATGTATTATGAACTAACAATGATCAACAATTTACCAATCTATCTCAATATTAATTCATAAATATAGTTATTGTTCATTGTAAATATTAATTTATGTATTTATTTAGTTATTTGGAATCTAAAGAACAAAAAATAGATATACAATACAATATAATACAATACAATACAATACAATACAATATAATATACTTCAAACTCACCACTAATGCTATGGAGTTGTGTGTGTTTTCCAGTGTTTTGCAATGCAGTTGCTAGGGTGTTCTGTGTGGTTGCTAGAATGTTTGCTTACTGGTCCAAGTCAAACGAGTCCACCCACAAGTATATTATTATTATTAATAATCTGGTCTCTTCATATAACTTGGCACCCTTCTTCATTTTACTAAAAGCAACAATAATAGTGATGCTTGCCTTAGTCCTGCATTAAATCATTCCAAAATGCAAGTGTCTAAACCTGTGTTCCTGTTTTATGCATATGTACAAGCACACTGAAAATGACATTAAACCCTCTGAAATGTTATAGGGCCGACCGCAGTCTGTTAAAGTGTGAAGCAGGAGGCTGAAGTTTCATGAGAGTATTGTGTAAGCAGCCATATGTCAGCTTGTTAAATGAGATTAGAGATCACTGGCTGTGCCGCTGAGGTGAAGTCTGAACCTAATAATTTCCATGTAAAAGAAGATACCAAAAGAGGAGGCCTTCAACTTAATATCCACCACTAAACACTTAAGAACTGCAAATTAGTCCAACACAAGCAAAAATCTCTAAGCAAGTATGCCTATTGTATTCAAAAGCAAGATTTTTTCCTAGAAATGCTCTTTTAGCCAGCATTACAACAGACACGATCAATTGTAAGAGGTGCTGACACCATAGTAAAGTCCCCTGGACAAATGTCAATAAGCTCTGAAGAGAGACTCCTCAATAATCTGAAGCATTCTTGTGTATTTGCCAGTTTAATAACAAGACATTCAAAGTCCAAATGGCATATTGGTATGCAAAAACAAAAATAGTTTACAGTAATGCCCTTACAATGGAAGTCTATGAGGCAAAGCATAACAGATGTTTAAAAGCAGCAATTTGGAGCTCATACTTTTGTGAGTTAGTGCTTATATTAATTATTTCATACAAAAATGTGTTATTTGAGCTGTGAAGCTCAACTGTCCTCCAGCTGCTGTCCTTGTCTGCAGTGTAGAAATAGGATAAGCGTCTGCCCATGAATGTCACTTCGCATGATAGGAGAAAGAAATGAAGGGAGGACCGGATGATAATAGCACCATACATTATGGACCAATTCAACTGTAATTTTATCTGAGGGAAGAGATTAAATTATTTGGTAACCAAAAAAAATGTCACAGATGCAGGCCACAGAGCTTCACTTCTGTTGAACTCAAGTTAGGGTGACCAGACGTCCCCGTTTTCAGGGGAAAGTCCAAAATGTTGTCCTGTTCCCGAACGGAGCAGTCCCTAGAAATGTGCCAGTTTACAGCACATTTAAAACAGCCCGCAAATACACTTCAAAAAGGCCGACCAATATAACCTGCTGGTTACAAGAGCAATTGTATAGTCCAGGGGGGTACAAACTCATTCCTGGAGGGCCACTATCCTGCAGAGTTTAGCTCCAACCCCAATTAAACACACCTGAACAAGCTAATCAAGCTCTTATAGGCATAATAGAAACGTCCAGGCAAGTGTACTGAGGCAAGTTGGAGCTAAACTCTGCAGGGTAGTGGCCCTCCAGGGCCAAATTTGGACACCCCTGGTCTAGTCATTATCTTCACCAACAGGGGGGCTGTGAGTTACACTGCGCCGCCCGCAACTTTAGCCACGAAGAACTGAACCTGGACAAGAACAGAGCACTATTATCATCAATTATCAAAGATGCTGCTATCGGTTTCAAGGTAGTCACTAATTACATGTTAAATTTAAGTAATACTGTTTGTATGTTTAATATAATGTGGGATTTTTTTGCACACAATTTTAAATGTTCCTGAACGTTACCCCAGCACAACAGTAATTCCCACACACACACATCTTATTGATATCAGAGATGGTCTTATTATTGGGAGATACCAGGGGTCTGTGGTTTTACCATTAGAAAAAGCGTAATGGTCAACTTAGATCACGTGTGACTTGATAACCAATCACATTACAGCCTTGACGTCATTGAATTTCTGTCAATCACTGTTTGCAGATACCATATGAATGGGAAGTGCCGTAAACTGACACCTGTAGCAAAACTGTCAGTGACTTCTTTTATAAAATAGCTTTTTTTTTTGGTGTAAAATAGTTCAACCCAAACTATTGTTTAATGGCAAACAAGCTGGTTGGCTGGTTTTAGATGGTCTTACCTGGTCATAGCTGGTTTGTTAGCTGAAAAAATAAAATAAAAAATCAGCTAAAACTAGCCTATCCTGGTTGGCTGGTTTAAGCTGGACGTAGCTGGTTTTAAGTTGGTCAAGCTGGTCTCCCAGCATTACCAGGTTGGTGCTAAGCTGGTTTTATCTGGTTAGTCAGCTGGTCTCCCAGCCTGACCAGCTAAAGAAGTGGTCAAAATCCCACTAAAACCGGCTGCTAAACCAGCTTTGACCAGGCAAAATAATAAACCCAATTAGGGTTAGTTATGATACATTTCCAAAAGCACAAACATAATATAACATATGTTAAAGAAGTAATTTAAAAACAAAAACGTACAAAAATGTCTGTTTTTCATTCATAGATATGAGATTTCCACGATATTTTGACCACTGAAATAGAAACTATCCCCAGTTTCCATTTCAGAAATCTGCTCACGCCAAATCATCCTTTAAAATAGTCAAAAAGAGACCCAGACACATTCAGGCAAAAACATTCCAATAACGGAACAGTCTGTGGGATGATGAAGAGCAAAGCAGCATAAAAATATTCACGTTTAATAACGTCAACCTTTGCCCATAATACAAACAGATGGGGCTTGTTTTTCTAATGAAACCACTGGCTATTTTAGTCGCTGCTCGTTAGCTGTGGACAAAACACTGGAGCATGTGGCGCCGGGTGCAGCGCAGTGGGTCTGAGAGCACCACCAGACCGTGCCTGACCGGCCGAGCCGCACCCAGAGATTTCCACCCGCCTCAGGAGAGCTTGTTTATCACACAGCTGAGGTGTCATCCTGAACATGGATGAGAAGGGCAAATATCTGCACCCTGTCCAAAACCACAAGCCTCTCTTTCCCATGTCGTGCCTGACCCCGTCCTTCATCATATTTGATTAATAATCCCCCCGTGACATGAACAGGATTTGAGATAATCTAGGCTAAAATAATTAGGAGCTCCCATAAAAATGAAAAGAATAAACTTTCTTCAGCATGGATGGGTTTATCAGTGCTGTTATTCATACGTCGTCTTCCCGCCAAATAAAAAACAGTATCTCATTGTGAGTAGTGACCTCTGCTGGTCATATGTCGTAGTCAGTAGGTTTTGCAACTTGAGGAGAGTTTGGAAGTGGCATCTGTTTAACAAGTGTGTCAGCACTGCAGCCAGTGCAAGACATTCTAGTGAGTTCCACTGTTGTTTTAATGGCTAGTTTATTACTAGAGGGACCTTATTACAACTAACACAGCATTTAAAGGGATAGTTCACCCCAAAATTTCAGTTTTGCCATCATTTACTCACCCTTATGTGGTTTCATACCTGTATAAATTTTTTCTGTTGAACACAAAATAAGATATTTTGATGAATGTTAGTAGCAAAACATGCTGGTAGCCACCCCCCCACCCCCTTCTTTTCCCTAACAGAAGAAATAAATTCATACAGGTTTGGAACAGCACGAGGGTGAGTAAATGATGACAGAATTTTCATTTTTGGGTGAACTAACATAGGCATTGAAGACCGTAATATTGATTGTTTTCAGCGTATTTAGTATTTCAGTTTGGCCATTTCTGTGTATGAGTGAAAAAAAAAAATTACAACAGAGCATACAGATAAATATCAACATGATTTCTTCATTATAAATTATATGACTACTATAACAATTACAGGGAAATGGAGTTGAAAAATTAACATGTCTTTTAAAATCTGGTAAGACTGATGATGACTGGAACAGATGTATCAGCCGTCAACAGAACAAAAGTCTAATCTTCCATAATCTTTCATTAAAAGATTATCTGCTCATTAAAAGCACTTGGTATTAAAAGAAACTGTCAAAGTATAGCCACAGTAAGCTCTTTTCTTCAAAAATGTGATTATACAGGAAAATCTCTGAAATCTAAAAAAAGGACCAAAAATAAAGAAATAAATAAAAAAGCAAAAGCAAAAGAAAATTGTGCAAGATGTTCTTGTTCTATTACAGAAGAGTGCAAGATTTGGATTTTTGCTCATCATCGTCATCTGGTCCCGCTTTCTTCCTGTTTGGGTCGTTAAGCTCATCAAAGAGTATGCTGTCAATCATCTCCTGTTGCCATGGAATTGGCACTGCCCCTGTGCTGAATTCCTTAAAAAACTTCTCATCATTAACATCAAATTCAACTCCCTTAACCTCAGAGAAGTCCCGGATGTTGCCTGTGTCTTTAGCGTACACAACATTGGGTTTGGGCACCCATGGAGGTGCAATAAGCCCTGCTTCTAGCCGATGGATGTTGATGGATTTGAAGAACTCATGCTTCCGCGGGTCATCCCTGAGGGCAAAAAACAGTTATGGATAAATGTATGGTTTACGGCATGAAGTTTACCCATAATTATTTGAAATATTAAAGGAATAATTCACCTATATTGACTTACTATCATGTCATTCCAAAACTGTATGCTGTATGTTGTATGTGGTATACTATATCTAAAAATGTTTGTCAAAAGTTCCCATTAAATTATGCAAAATTAATTTCCATGTTTTGAGAACTTCCACATTTTAAAAGTTCTACGAATGTTTTTTCCTTCCTTCCTTCCTTCCTTTTTTTCTTCTCTTGGGGCTCATGCAGTATTTTAATCTTTTGAAGCCATTCAACAGCATTATGACAAACCAAACAAACCAAAATCATTATATCCAGGCAATCTTCCCCTCTGTCACAGCTTTCAAATCAAAAGTGGCACCAGTACTGCAGGTTGGACATCAATAACATCAAACGCCATTAGTTTTTGCAGGCCTTGTGACTAAATGCCTTGACATCAAACCTAATGGGTCTTTCAGCACCATTCTTGACTTGAGAGCTGAAGACTGTCAGTAAATAATAACTTAAATGTTAGCTTAGTTTCCACACACAAAACTATGAAAAGGCATAAGAAAACTAAAAGCTGAAAGTGCATGAGTCATATTGAATACTTATGGTGATTTTATGATTGATGTTTTTGGCCATTCTTGACAGATGTGATGGAAACAAACTGCACAACAATTCTTTAAAAAAAAATTCTCCTTCTGTGTACCATGGAAAAAATAACAGCGCACAGGTTTGGATCAACATAAGGGTGAATAATGACAGAATTTTCACTTTCCTTTAATAGGATTCAAATAAAAATTTTAATGGGTTGAAATGGTTTCAGCAACTGACTTTGGGAATAGTATTATATGTTATTATATAATTCAAACCTATGAGCAATGACGCTGAAATTGAATCTGTTGGTCTCTTCACCCACACAATGAAAAAACCCAAAGATATTATGTTTTAACATTCATGCTTTGCTTCATCCAAACCCAGTGCTGAGGCTCCAAACCCACTGCCAGTGCTCTCATTGAGAAAGGCTGACAGAAACGGTCTGTTTCTTCAATTTACTGCCACAAAGGCTTGATTTTGCTAACAGAGTAAAGCTTCTGCTCCTATGTTGGCATGCAGAGGGCAGAGTTGGACTGACCACGTCCTAATAATGACCTGGAGTGGAAATAGTGTGTCCTCTTGCCATGAAACACAGAAACGCTGCCACTTACTTGCAGCCGAGGCGGTCTTCAATGTTGCACTCCGGAGCAGGTTATCTTCAGAGAACAAGTTACTATGGTTACTTACATACCCTGAAAGTAACCTCCGATTTTGGAACCGAAAGCCGCTTGCTTATCCTCAAACATACCCGGGTATGTCACATAACCTGCTTTTTGGAATACCCCCCAGATGTTAGGAGCTGGGCAGGTAAACCTCACTTCCCTGACCTCAAGAGCTCTTCAGCATCCTTGTTAGTGTGCCCAATTTGCATGCTTGTTGATGGTGGTTCAAATCCTACTCTGAGCCATGTGAGAAGAACCAGTTATACTTCAGTGCCTCCAGGAACAGGGTTGGGAAACATTTCTTTAGGACAGGGGTAGCCAACCCAGCTCCTGGAGAGCTACCATCCCGAAGAGCTCAGATCCAACCCCAAACAAACACACCTGAACCAGCTAATCAAGGTGTTACAGTCGGCATGAAACGGAAGTTGCGATTGTCTTTTTTTCTCTACTGTGACGTCTATTCGAGTGAAACGCCATCTGAAATGAGAGGGCGGGACTTGATTTCATCCTTCGGGAATTTATTGGATCGTTGGAAGTTGGGGCGTTGCCAACAAAATGGAGGCAGACCTGAATGCCAGTTTGCAGTTTAGTGGTGGGGGATTTCTCTCCACTGGATTCACAGCCGACACCCAAGCATGAATAAATGTTTTTTTATTGAGGATGACGTCGATGATCAACGGCACAAAACCTGCCTAAACAGCGCGCAAGAGAGAGAGAGAGAGAGAGAGAGAGAGAGAGAGAGAGACTGTCTGAATGACTGAGCGCGTCCTCCATCAGGTTGTCATATTCATGAAAAAAAAAAAATTAGTTTGTTCTAAGAGTAATGTTGTTGTAATATCCTAATATCTTTTCAATGTTTAAGGGTAACGTACTCCCTCATGACTGGTGTCAGTGCTATAAAGTGAAGCATCAGCTTCAGCTTTTCCCCCCGTCCTTTATTCCAAACGTCACTGATGTCACTGCAGCTGTTGGCAGTTCAATATAGCTCCACCCTTGCGCCATAGCTCGTGACCGGAAGAGCAGAGGAGTCGTTTTGAGGGGGAGGTGAGGTTAACGTTTTTGATTAAAGATTACGAGGGCACATGAATTAAAAAAAAGAATGAAGTGCACGGATAAATTATTTATAATAAACACTACAGTATTCGTATTTCCCACTCTGACCCCTTTCGTTTGCCAGCTTCCATGACTGAAATGAAATGCGCTGTGTTTTCCGGCAACTGGCAACCCGGGGTGCCGAAATACAACTGGGTAAACTGGCAGTGGGCGGGTTTCACAAACCAAAACAGAGACCGACATTCCGGCGAACATTTTCAAAGGAGAATAACAGACTGTAGCATTGTTTTTCAGATAAACAAATATGTTGCATGCAAGCATGTTTCTTAAATATCTGCAAACATATTATGGTATTTTTATGCTTTAGTAGAGTCAAAAACTTACATACAGC
>NW_015539849.1:594586-612903 GCF_001515605.1 Sinocyclocheilus anshuiensis
ACTTTCGTTTGCCAGCTTCCATGACTGAAATGAAATGCGCTGTGTTTCCCGGCAACTGGCAACCCGGGGTGCCGAAATACAACTGGGTAAACTGGCAGTGGGCGGGTTTCACAAACCAAAACAGAGACCGACATTCCGGCGAACATTTTCAAAGGAGAATAACAGACTGTAGCATTGTTTTTCAGATAAACAAATATGTTGCATGCAAGCATGTTTCTTAAATATCTGCAAACATATTATGGTATTTTTATGCTTTAGTAGAGTCAAAAACGTACATACAGCACCTTTAAGGGTTACTTGAAAATGACAGACAGGTGTATTAAAGCAGGTTTTGAACTGAAGTCTACGGCTGCATCCAAAATCAAATACTTCACTACTATATAGTAGGCAAAAAACAGTATGTGACAGAAGAAGTATTTCCAAATTTACAGTACTCATAAAAGAGTAGTCAAAAGGTACCCGGATGACCCACTACCTCCGGCGTGATTCTGAAGTGTGCATACAATGGACACTTTACTATCCCATGAGGCCACAGGAGAGGATTTATGAATGGCAGTGACAAGACGCAACTGATGCTGGTAGGTCACGTGACAATGACAACATGGCGAATTTAGAACGTCCAGATACATACTACATACATTCATACTACCATGAAACAATATTTGGTCAGAGATACAACTACTTGAAAATCTGGAATCTGAGGGTGCAAAAAATTCAAAATATTGAGAAAATTGCCTTTAAATTTGTCTAAATGAAGTCCTTAGCAATGCATATTACTAATGATAATACATTTTTGATATATTTACGGTAGGAAATTTACTAAATATCTTCGTGGAACATGATCTTTTCTTAATATTCTAATGATTTTTGGCATAAAAGAAAAATCGATAATTTTGACCCATACAATGTATTTTTGGCTATTGCTACAAATATACCCGTGCTACTTATGACTGGTTTTGTGGTCCAGGGTCACATTTGTTTGAACATTATCTAATGTTTAATAAGTTTATTAGCAAACATTAACAAGCACATTATCTCATGTATCTAACTCTTTGAATATATATTAACTAATGATCTGTTAAGCATTATATACTTATATACAACTGATGCTGGTAGGTCACGTGACAATGACAACATGGCGGATGTAGTACGTCCAGATACTTACTACATACATTCATACTACATAGAATGTAGTCTTTTTGCGGTTGTGAAATAATAATTACTTAATCAAAAAAGTATGATTTTGGACGCAGCCCCCATGAAGGAGGCTTTCTAGGAGCAGGGTTAGCTATACCTGCTTTAGGGTTATAAGTAAGTGTCGATAACTTGAGGTGTATTAGTAAATACTTTGCAAAGCTTTACCCACACATTTATGATTGGGGGTAATATTGGAACTTTTTGGGACTCAGGTGTTCAGCAGTTACCTTGTCTAGTGCCCACATACTGGAAATTTGTATGGTTCAGACCTCAAAGTTTTAATCTACCAGCCCAGATTGTTACCCACTAGTCTACACCATCATTATAAACTTCATAAAAGCTTGTCTTATGTTCCTGTTCTTACCTTTTGAGTGATGGTTTTCCCATTTGGTAGCTCCACAGCTAGGCCCAAGTCTGACAGCCTTGATTGTCCAGTAGGACGTTCTCTGGCTTCATGTCCCGGTATACAATATCCATGGCATGTAGGAGCAGGATACCAGTGATGATTTGAGCTGTGCAGTGAATGATGCTCTCCATCTCAATGCCAATCTCCCCAGTGTGGTAGATGTGGTACTTCAGATCCCCTCCATTCATCAGAGCCATGACCAGACATAGGTGGGTTGTCGTGTCAAATGCGTAGGCCAGATTCACCAGAAACAGGCTGTTCACCTTCTCCAAGATTTTTTTCTCCAGCAGAGCCATCTTTTCTCCACCTTTTTTCTTCAGTCGTTTCTGGTCCAGCTTCTTGCAGGCATACATCTGGCCCGTGTGTTTGACCCGAACAGCACACACCTAGAGAGAGATTCAAGTAACAGAGGAGAAATCAATGTTTTGAAATGGGCTAGATTTTGGCAGAATTCTAGATTTTGTACAAAGCAATACATTTCTGTTGTAATATGCTATTGAATATGGGACAACAGTAAGAATACTGTACACACTTGAAAATCTACTCAGATAAAGGTAATTTTTCAAAGTGGATGTAGTCTTAGCAGTGTCTAGTCTTTTGATTATGTGCACTAAATATTATGTCAAAGGTGCCCAGATGTTGCATTATTTCCTGGGGATTTTATTCCGTTTGGCATTTGTATTCCATTGTTCATCAAATGATGTTTAGTGCTATGTCTAACTCAGTTGAAAAGTTGCATATTGTGTTTAGTTTTCATCTTAAAGGTGAAGTGTTGAATTTCTGTGCCAATGGCATCTGAAAAATAGTTGTCCTATCTTCCATTGGTTGGAAAAACAGATAGTCTTGCCCCAAACTCACACCACAGGTTGAGCTAGAAGCTGGCGTGTTGGCCCACTGAAACCAACAGAGCAGTGTTTGATAGTGCCTCTGTTGGTGAAATCAATCTGTGAATGGCTTACTTATTAAACTGGGATAGGAGATTTTGCAACATGCATAACAGGACAACAAAATAACACAATTTATTTTCTAAATGCACATTCTTGGTCTTATTCTGTGCAACTCATCAGTGCATGTTATTCCACAGAAAAAGTGAAAAAGAAAGTAGTTTGTCTTCATAACATTTCATCAAAATATTCTTTCTTTGCCTTGTCTGCTGGATAACACAGGCTACTGGATAACATTAACCAATGGCCTAAAAGCTACTTAGCATTTTTAGGAAACACATATTCAGTCTGGCTACAAACTGGAATGTAATACCCACTTTTAATGACCTAATCCATTCCTAATGGATAAAATCCATTGTCTAAAAATCCAAAATGTCCTGCTCTACATTTGTTTCTCGTTGCTGCTTCACTCTGAAATATTGAAATAGTCTAATTTAGGAAGTACAATGGGTTGCAAACAGCAATCCACATGGACTTTAACATAAAATTGAACACATCACCTCTAATGGTTACCAAAAGGATTATAGAAAGCAACACAATTTCATAATAAACAATAAATTAACCTACATTCCGAAGACATGAATGTAACTATAGTTAAACTGAACAATAATTCAGAGACAACTCCAATTATACAACACTCTAAAGACAACTGACAACAATGAAAACAACAACAACCTTTATATATATATATATATATATATATATCTGTAGATTTGTTTGTGACTAGGTAGGAGGTGCAAATACTCACCTCTCCAAATCCTCCTTTCCCCAAAGTTCTGAATATTTATCAGAGATGACCTGCTTCTCAAATTGCTTCCATTGCACAAATCTATCAAAGAATGGGCTGGTCTGATACTCAGTGAAAGGTTTTCCTCTTAGAAACTCTTGTGTGGCTTCTTTAACCTGTCCCATCATCACCTCCTCAAAGTCCTTCTCAGAGACGGCTTTACACTTTTTTTATGTCCTCTGTCAGATAAGCCATGAAACTCTTGGAGTCAGCTTTGCAGAATGTGTTAATGATATTCTGCCTGGCTTTGTCTTTAGCACCTACTTACTTACTTACTTATGCCTACTACCCCTTCTGGGGCATAGGCCGTTGACGAGGGATCTCCAAGAGTCTCTGTCCTGGGCTCTCTTCTCTAGTTGGTTCCAGGTCATATTCATGGTCTTTATATCTGCCTCCAGTTCTCGGCGCCATGTGTTTCTTGGTCTGCCTCTTTTCCGCTTGCCCTGCGGGTTCCATGTTAAGGCTTGCCTGGTGATGTTATTTGCTGGCTTACGTAAGGTGTGCCCTATCTATCTCCAACGCCGTTTCTTGATTTCGTCCTCTGCCAGCAGCTGGTTTGTTTTCTGCTAGAGTTCGCTGTTACTGATGGTCTCTGGCCAATGGATATGTAAGATCTTGCGTAGGCAGTTATTGATGAAAACCAGTACTTTCTTGGTGATGGCAGCTGTAGTTCTCCAGGTTTCGGCTCCGTACAAAAAACTGTCTTAACGTTGGTATTGAAGATCCTGACTTTGGTTTTGACTGACAGTTCCTTGGATCTCCAGATGTTCCGCAGTTGTATAAATGTTGTCCGTGCTTTCCCTATCCGTGCCTTGACGTCTGCATCTGAGCCCCCTTGTTTATCGATGACGCTGCCCAGGTAAGTAAAGTCATCCACCTCCTCCAGAGCTTCTTCGTCAAGCATGATTGGGTTGGTGCTGGCTGTGTTAGTCTTGAGGATCTTACTCTTGCCCTTATGGATGTTGAGGCCTACTTGTGCGGAGGCAGATGCTACACTGGTCATCATCTCCTGCATCTGCTGCTGGGTGTTTGATAGTAGTGCCAAGTCATCTGCAAAGTCAAGGTCAGTTAGCCGTGTCCAAGGTGTCCACTGGATTCTGTGCCTACTCTGAGCTATGGAGGTCTTCATCATCAAGTCGATCGCCAGAAGAAAGAGAAATGGCGAGAGTAGACATCCTTATCTGACGCCGGTGCTCACTTGGAATGCCTCAGTGAGCTGCCCTCCATGTACCACTTTGCAATTTAGTCCCTCGTATGAGTTCCTGATAATGGTGGTGATTTTGTCAGGTATCCCATAGTGCCGGAGCAGCTTCCACAAGGTCTCTCTATCCACGCTGTCAAATGCTTTCTCGTAGTCCAGGAAGTTCATGTACAGGGGTGAGTTCCGCTCTAATGACTGCTCAACTATGATACGCATCGTCGCAATCTGATCAATACAAGATCAGTCCTTGGTCTCTAAGTTGAGCGTCGACAAGGTCTTTCATTCTGTTCAGCAGAACCCTGTTAAATACTTTCCCTGGCACTGATAACAGTGTGATCCCTCTGTAATTCGTACATTTACTGATGTCTCCTTTCTTCGGGATTTTGATAAGATATCCCTCTTTCCATTCAGTTGGTATTTGTTCCTCCTCCCAGATCTTCTTGAAGAGTGGGTGGAGCATCCCTACTGTTGTTTCTATGTCTGACTTCAGCGCCTCGGCTGGGATGCTGTCTGGTCCTGCTGCTTTTCCATTTCTGAGTTGCTTGATGGCCTTCCTAATTTCCTCTCTTGTGGGTGGGGCGTCATTTATAGGCAGATCTGTGTCAGCCGGTTTGATGTCTGGTGGGTTTTGTGGTGCTGGTCTATTCAAGAGCTCTTCGAAGTGTTCTACCCATCTTTTCCTCTGTTCTTGATTTCCCCATGATTGGTTTCCCTTTCTTTTCCTTAACTGGACGTTCAGGTCTGCTGTACTTCCCTGATAGCTTCTTGGTGATATCGTAAAGTTCTTTCATGTTGCCCTCTCTTACTGCTTGCTCTGCTGTGGTTGCCAGGTCATCCATATGCTTCTGCTTATCGGTTCTGATGCTCTTCTTCGCTCGCTTATTTGCATCTGTGTGCTCTGCTTGTGCCTTGGCTTTCTCTGCTCGTTCGATTGTTGTTGACGGCCATCTTCTTGTTCTTCCTCTCCTGGATCTTGGCCAGAGTGTCTACAGAGATCCACTCTTTGTGTTGGAGCTTCTTGGGGCCAAGCACTTCCTGGCATCTCGATGTAACTGCTTCCTTGATCCCTTTCCACTTGCTTTCAAAGAGTACCCTCCTCCTCTTCCAGCAGGTCCTGTATGGCTTGAAACTTGTTATCAAGGGTTATGCTGAACTCTAGCAGCTTGCTAGTATATGTCAGGAAGGCAGTGTTGTACTTATTTTGCGCCATGTGCATTGCCATCCAGTTCTTCTTTAGCTTCAGTTTTAGCCTGAGGTGGTGGTCCGAAGTCACGTCCGCTCCTCTTTTTGCTCTCACATCTTGCATAGACCTTCTGAATTTATTACTAATGCAGATGTGGTCGATCTGGTTCTTTGTTGTGTGATCTGGAGAAACCCATGTGGCTTTGTGGATGTCCTTATGGGGGAAAATGGTGCCACCGATAATCAAGTTGTTCAATGCGCACAGGTCTGCCTGCCTCTCACCGTTCTCGTTCCTATCTCCTAGCCCATGACGCCCCATGACACCTTCGTCCCCGCAGTTATCCATTCCAATTTTGGCATTTAGGTCCCCCATCAAGATGGTGAGGTCTTTCTCAGGATACTTCTCCACGATGGACTGTAGTCTATCGTAGAACTGATCCTTGTTGACTTCATCACTGTCATTGGTGGGTGCGTAACATTGAATGACGTTCATCGTGATCTTTTTCATCTTGGTGCGGAAGGATGCTGTAATGATTCTGGGTCCATGCGCTTCCCATCCTATGAGCGCTCTCTGTGCTTCTTTCGAAAGCATCAGTGCAACTCCTTGTGTGTGAGGGGCGTTGTCCTCTTCATGTCCAGCGTGCAGTTGCATCTCTCCTGAGGCTAGTCGCTTCTGTCCAGATTGCGTCCATCTAGTCTCACTAACTCCTAGCAGGGCGAGGTTGTAATTCTTCATCTCCGCTGCTACTTCGAATGTCTTCCCTATCTCCCACATGGTTCTTACGTTCCATGTACCGATATTGGTTGCTCTGGTCGAAAGAAGGGGGAGTATCAGCCTTGTAGCTTCCAGAGTCTTCCAGCTTTCACTACAGGGCGTCATAATCCTTGTTGAGGACCCATCACTTCCCAGGGCTGAGTTTTCTTGTTGATTCTTTTATTGGTGTTTCTGTAGCAGGGTGCATTTTAGGGGATGGGGTTGCTAATCCTACGCCCAACCCTTTACCCGGGCTTGGGACCGGCAGGACCCGCCCCCCCATGGGGGTTCCAGGCGGAGTTCTTTAGCGCCTGCCTCTGCCGAATTCCAGTCATTCAACTCATCCAGAAACTCTGCAGCGGCTAGGTATTCTGGACTGGAGGCTAGGAGGAACTGTCAGAAGCATGTCTTCCCAATGGGCTCCTGCTCACAGATGTCCTCAAAGTCCTTGGGAATAGTTGCATGCACCTCTGTAAAATTCTCAAGTTCGGGAAGAATTAGGCTATGCCTCCTTGTCATTTAAACTTTGTGCTTTCAGGTAGGCTGTGTTGGCCACCAGGTTGTCCAGTCCACCCATGTCACACATGGCTGTGGTGTGGTGAAGGGTCAACTATGTGATTCTGCAGGTAACAATGAAAGAGGATTGAGATACAGGCAGCACAGTGGCAAGCTCTGATACACTGATGAGTCAAAAAGAATGAGGCTTTGGAGCCTCAGGTCGGAGTCTTCCCTGTGTCGTAATTGCTCAGTCAGAATTAAAAACCTCAGTAGGGATTTTCTCTTAAGTAAGTGTCTTTGTATGCTAATTCGAGGATACTGCTCACGGAAAGGAACTTATGCCATACCTAACTTAAGAGGCTTTGGACTATGTTTAGCCACAATGCTAAGGGACAGAAAATGCAATTGATATGCTCAGTCCTTCAGTTTGAGGAAATAACTTGTCAAATCGCTTGGAGAAATAATAGCACTAGTTAAAAGTTTAATAATTTTTAGAGGTCTGTTTAAATTCCAAACCCCAAGTTTGAGCCATAGTAGTGATGTTTGCCTTAGCTAACAACTAATTACATTTTAATATTTGATGTTATAAGCTGTTAGATCTTGGTCGTTTTCAGTTCTTTGAGAGTCTGGAGACTTTAGGAGCTTACAAGTGCAGGTTTAGAACTCATTATACGAGCTCACGGAATGAGACTAAAGTGAGAATAAGCCCTATTAGGTGTAAACATTATAGCAAAATCTGTCATCTTGGCTGCGTTTAACCCAGCTTTGTGAACCGGGCAGCCATATTTCAGAGTAGGTTCTCTGGCAGACAGCTGACATCATATTGCTATATTGATACAGTATTATTATTTATTAAGATGGCAAGATCTGAGACGTTGTTTCTCTATTTTTTTCTTCTAATAAAATAATTAGAAAATTGAGTAATGACAATTCAAATGCTTGAAAATAGTTTTGTAGCGTAACGTGCCTGCAGATAAATGCGCTAACATCTCTTAACATTTTATTTATTATTCTAAATGAGTGAGATCAGATAATAGCCAAAAAGTGTCCAACATACAAGTGAACTCCTTCAAAACATCCCAGGAGGCAGCCCATGAAACTGCCAAGCAGTATTTCTGTAAACATGTCTGACATGACAATACATTTCAGAATCACTTGTGCAGCAATAAATGATTCAATCCTTTTCAATTGATAAAAAATGATCAAATATGCTCAACTAACAGATAAATACAAATGAATGCATTATAGGTATAGACCAGATACAGGATATTCTATTAAAATTTTATTGGGCAAGCCTTGATTATATCCATCAGGAACTGAATGGATTGTGGCAAGTGGGTGTTTCAAACCAGAATGCTGCCAGTCGTGAATATGAGCACCTTAAAACGATGTCCAAGAAGCTTTATTCTTGATTCTTGAACATTATTCAATGGCCTGGACAGCCTTAAGTATTTTCACAAGTTATTACATATTGTTTACAGTATAGCAGGACATTTGTCTCACTGCTTATCATGTCAACTACCCGGTATAATTTAATGCATAAAATTTAATCTTGATTACACTCTTTAGCAAAGCCCTTAACCCCAGAATGCACCAGAGGAACTATCAATACAAATATTTTAGTTTACATTTGCCGCTGGCTGAAAAGCCTGAGTAAAATTCCAACTAAATTGTTCTTATGGGTTCCAAACTAATCACAAGCACTCAAATCCTGAGCTGATTGTTTCACTGGAATTGGAAGAGTATGGAGCAATACACAGCGTACTGGCAGAACACTTAGGAAATGCTTTTTCACAGACATCTCAGTGTTGCATACTTTAGAAAAGTCATGGAAATGTCTATATATTTAAATTATTATTTTCCTATCCCCAGTTTTGTGCTGTAAAAATATTTCTTCGGATAGATTTTGCACTTTTTAAGTTCTCATGTAAAATGTGCTCACAGGCCAGCTTGATAATTACTGAAGTTTAATGATGAGAGAATCTTCATTTTTGAGTAAACGAATTATTTAAATTTGTCCATTGAGGGCTTCTAGAGACATTTGTACACTAATAACGAACAATTAATTTACAAAATTACATAAAAAAAACCATCCAGTATAAATTATATAATATATATAATTACATATATAATACAGTGGATATCAAAATGAGAGAATAATCTATAAATACTTATTATATAAATTTTTTTCTGAAATATTGTTAATCTTCATCACTCAAAATTTGAAGAAATATTAGCTGTAGGTATACCACTGTCATACTAACATGTTTTGACAAAATAACCAAAGCATTTCAACAAAACCTCTATTTTGTGGAAAACAGTGCTTAACACAGTGAGAACAGTAATGTAGTACGTAGTACGAAAGATTACAACTAAAATTTTGGAGGGTTACAGCTGTCAGAAATTAGTAGGAATTGTAGAGGCCCCTGCTTTGAATGACTTCAACACATCTGCGGTCGCAGGACGTCACTAGTTTCTCACACTGTGCTGGTATTAGCCATAATTTTGTAGCCAAAGATTTTCAGATTCCCTGCTGCAGAAAACATCCCCCCAAAGCATGACACTTCCTCCTCCACCTTTCACTGATATCTTTACGCACTCGGGGTTCAGTCTTTCCCCTGGTTGACACCGAACATAATGTTTAACTTCAGCACATCTGCGGCCGCAGGATATAGTTTCTCACACTGTGCTGGTGTGATCTTGGTCCACTCTTCTTCCACAGTTCGTTAACTGTAGTGGGTTTCTTAGCCATAACTTTGACACCATGGAATTTCCAGAGATTTTCATTTGGGTTTAGATCAGGATTCTGGGCTGGCCATTTCATGACTTCAATGTTCTTAGCTTCAAGGAACTGCTTTACCCATTTTGCAGTTTTTAAAAATTGCAGGCTGATTGGGAGATGCTTGCAGGGAAGGTACCACATGTGGCTGAAGGAGGTTCTGATAAACATTCACCCTGCCATGTAGCTGTATAAGAGGCCCAACTCTTGCAGAAAACATCCCCCAAAACATGACACTTCCTCCTCCACCTTTCACTGACTTCTTTACACACTCGGGGTTCAGTCTTCCCTCAGTTTGACGCGGAACAATGTTTCCCATCTGACCCAAATAAATTAAAACTTGCTCTCATCACTAAAGTGAACTTTGGACCAGTTTTCTCTCCACAAAACATGCTCCTCAGCAAATGTGAGCCTAGCTTTTTGATTATTTCTGCTGATGAGAGGCTTTGTCACTGCAGAATGTGCTTTCAGTCCAACTTCTCTTAAACATGCCTGGACAGATCCTTACCCTGCTCAGCACTGAACTGGCAAGCAATTCCAGCTGCAGTGTTGAATCGTTTTCCCATTTAGTCTCCACATTATCCTGTCTTCTTGTGCATTTGTCTTTTACGTGGATGACCAGCCTTTTTGGGGGACTTGAATTAATTAGTATCATTGTAAAGCTGCAATATTCACAGATCACATATTTGGAATGACTAGCTTCTCTTGCAGTGGCTTAAAGTGTCATCCCACTGGCCTTCATCTGTACCGCCTCCTGCTGCAGGGTTTCAGTTACCTTAGAGCAGCCTGCCATTTTGCAATCTCCGTGAAAATTAGAGGAGTGCTGCCAGTTAAAGAGGAGTGCTGCCAGTTAAATAGGCAATGTCAAATTAGCACCAGCAGATTAACACCAATAACTTGGAGGTATCTGTAAGTGTTCTCTAATTTTGATCAGAGTTCTTTTTCAAACATCTCATTTAAGTTTTTAATACTGTGCTTCAGAATACAATTAATTTATGAAATATGCTTAAAAAACTGCCACTCTTCTCCTCTTAGGAGAACTTCAAATAGGACTAAGCAGTGACCTTGAAATTTAGGAAACTGTAGGTTGTTCTCTAATTTTGATCTCCACAGTATGTATGTATATATGAATGACACATAAATATATGCAAATCTTTTCAGAAATATTTACAAAATTATTTTAAAATCCTCAATGCGCAGATCTTCACCAGAATTTATGTAAAAATAATCCATCATTCAATAATCAGTAACACACACCTATAAAACATTGAGATTTGTTTTTATTTCTAACACACTTAAACACACATTCATAGCACAACTTCAGTTATAATATCACACATGATGCCACAAACACCTAAGTGAATCTGTTGTATCCTGGAGCTCTTCTGGCTGGTTCTTCTTAATGCTGTATGAGGTGACAGAATGGTAAAGCTAACCAGTGTCACCTGGATTTCTGCCTTCATCCTTGGTTTCACTTTGACAGTCACACACACACATGCACACAGGTTTTCCTACACATTCAGCAGCTGGAGATGCTCTGATAATCAGTCCGGTCTCCCCAAGCAGAGTAGTGCCAAAGTGGACGGAGGAAATGTGGGTCCAAAGCTTGAATCCTCACTTGCCGATCCTCTGTACCACCCAGTCCTGCTGGCATAGTGGGCATCTATTGTTCTGCTTCACCCAGAGGGACATGCAGCAGTTGTGGAAGGAGTGGTTGCACTCTCCCCATACCACTGAGAGAAAGACAAAATAAGAGACAGTAATGTTTCAGACCCAGAAAAACAAAGCACTGACATTCCACAAATTATCTTCTTTTGTGTTCCACAGAAGACGGACAGACATTCATACAGGTTTTGTAGCAACATGAGGGTGAATATATGAATATATTTCTGGGTGAACTATCCCTTTAAGTGTGACACTATCCTTTGATTTAACCAGTTGAATAACCTACCAGTGTGGAGGCAGGGTTTATTTTGTGACACAAATGAATACTATGAATCGTGCACTTGCTCAAGGTACTTAACCCTAGGTTGCTTAACCCCAGGTTGCTTTAGTTGGATTGCCACAAATAGGTGTACTGTAAGTCGCTTTGGATAAAAGCAACTGATAAATGACTGAAGTATATAATTTATTACATTGTTAATATAATTTACAAAATATATATTGTGTAAATTGTGAAAAATATAAGTGAAGTGCAAACTGTAACGGCAGTGACCAGTCCAGCCATCTGCTTCTAGTGGATTAATGTGATTGATTGATTAATTAGGGGATAAATGTAATTGATTAATTAGGCAGTAGGGTTGTGACGGTGAGGAAATTTTCCCACCGGTTAATCGACATGTAACAACACCGGTAATACCGGTATCACCGCGGGGGCGTTCCCTCTTTTCCTCGCTTTTAAATAGCTTGTAAAAGCGGCGTGCGCATTTTACTTTCACTTTCAAATAGCGGCAGTTCGGCGTCAATTGCTTAGCTCGACTCACTCTCCTCACTGGAGAAATTAAATCGGATCTGTGATGCAACTGTTGTTCGGCACACTGCATTGAGCAGCCACGTTCAGTTTTTAATTGTAGCGTCTGTTCTTTTACTGAACTAAATGATTTTTATTACTATAAAAATCAAAACGACGGTGGGGGTCGGTGCCGCGGTGGGCAAGTGATGTAACCGGTGTTGCGGCTGTCAGCACCGTCTATCACGACAAGCCTATTAGGCAGGCAATTAGTATGCCAGCAGTGATGTTACTGTTGACTTACCAACACAGTCCTCTTGTTTGTTTTCAGCCTGGCATCTCAAGCATGCATCTGAAACACATTTGAAACTACGCATCATTCAACATTCATTCAAACATACCCAGTTCCTTTTTATGTTAATTTAGAGCAGAAATAAGTTGAAATTTATGTCATTTTACAATTCCGTCAGAGGATAGACTTCCTAAAGTCATATAAAGTTACAGTTTGACTGTGTATAATTACTGTTTGATTATATTGGAAAGAAAGTTAACTACATTTATTGTGACGAACCAGAAAAGTACGGCTGTGTCTCAAAGCCTACCTAGACAGCATTTTTGTATTTATTGTTTAAATTATCAAACACAACTGAATGCACAATGCAGGGATTTTGGCCACACAGGTGCATTTTGAACCAAAGACCCTTTAAGACAAGTCATGCCAATCGGCTGCCACCTTTGAAACGCCTCTCAGGCATGCAAGTGCAGCTCCTATCTCTTTGAATGGGAAAACATCAAATTCTCCAAAACTGTTCACCAAGCTTATGATTAAATTTCATATTTGAAATCACCAATGAAATCTGACAACAACTCTCTAAAAAAATGTTTCTTATGCTCAAATAGCGTTAAAAAGCTTATTTTTTCAGTCTAGACCAGCCAATGTGCATGCGCAGTCCTAAGCGCGCATCTCCGAATGCTGACTGTTTCTATAACAACTGGAGCTTCCAACGGCGATGACTTTACCAATTAGTGACTGGTATTCAGTAGGTGAGACTATTCCACCATTTTGAGCATCGCACTTTCTCCCATTAATAAGTAAAAGGATTGCACCGTCTTGGTACATCTTGGTAGTCTTTGATTTGAGCATTCTTCGCAGCACTTCTGAACATTGTTCGATTCAGTGGTTTTGGGCTTCATAAGGGCTTTTCACACTTGAAATAGTTAACCCTTACCGGATTCTAAACCCCCAGGTAAATAAAATCCTGGGTCATCTTGCTTCATGTTTCACACGGTTCTTAATTTACCTGGGGTTGACAACCAAACATGGGTATTCATAAGCTGACATTTCACACTGTACATTCCATAACTCTGGGTTAATGCTCTTATTTACATATTTGGAGTGTCAGTGTCACTGATTGGAGGAATGAAGAATGCAAACTATTTACATAAAGGTTTACATTGGGCATCCTTATTAAATATTACAGACTGTACCATCAAGTTTTTGCAGTGTTAACCCCACACTGCAGTATAAACTTGCAGGGTGAAACGATATTTGGTGTTAGAATGTTATGGCTAGATGCTTAGCAATCGGCAGCCATTCACGTGCCTCACATTAACGTGTTTTGGATCGTTACAGAAACACAGCGTTTGGTATAAACAGTTGTTTCGGCATTTTGATGGAAAAGATGCACAACTCTGGAGACTTTGTAAACATGTGGTATGCTGCATTCATCCAATCAATGACACTGCACAAATGCAAATAAGAATGTTAACCTGGGAGTTCACAATGTACAGTGTACACAAACTTCAGCTTATGAACACCCAGGGTTAATTGTGAACTCCGGCTAAAGTATAAGCAGTGTGAACCGTGAACCAAGATAACACAGGGTGTCCCAGGGTTAACCGTTTCAGGTGTGACAAGCCCTTATGAAATGTTCCTTTACCCAGGGTCAAAAGTGGGGATTAGAATGACTAGGCTACATCTTGGTACAGATACATCTCCACAATTGATTCTGCACTTATGGGCATCATATGCGTTTGAACATTTGACTTAGCTTTTTTTTTCCTGAGCATTACAGATGCCCTCAATAAGTCACTTTAAGACATAGATTCAGCAGTAATTGAGGATAATAGTGTTCGCATATTTATTTTGTCGTTTTGGTGTATCATAAGTTTGTTCAAACAGTTGATTTACGGTTTTACTTGGGTTTGATCGTCCCAATCACAGCATTTTGGGCATTATAGACACTTTTCAACATTTGTGTCAGCATTTACGTGACCACTTATGATTTCCACAAATGTCTATGTAACGTCAGGTAGCAGTAAGTCATTCATTTTTAACTGTGTTACGACTCAGTAGTGGCTGGATTCAGGCAGTGTTATCTGCCTATACGTTGTATGTTTAGGTAAACCAGCTAATAATCACGGAAAGGTACACAAATGCTATTTCAGCTAGCCGGTTAACTTAGCTAGAGAAACACTCACCCATTACTTGAACCCGACAAATAGCGCAGGTGTCACACTCCACATCCCAGCTCCACATGGCCACCGCATTCCACTTCTTGAGGGAAAACATCTTGTCTCCCCCTGATTTGGATCCAGAAGAACCGCTGTGAGCGTGAACTAAACCCGGCTCATCACTGTCGTCTATCTCCGCCATGGCGAAGAGGCGCAGAGACAAAATGGCTGAGGTAGGCTGGTCTGCAGACACGCAGATCGGTCTCTCACTGGAGTTGACCGTAAACAGGCCCCTGCCTGGATGTCTTAAATTCACGCAGTCAAGAACATTTTCACACTTTTCCCTAATTTCTCCAAACCTCTTACTTTAAGGGGGGAATATATATATATATATATATATATATATAGTAGGGCTGTGGCGTTAACTTAATGAATTGGTTATAAAAAATAATAACGAGATTAAAATATTTTAACGCAGTTAACGCACTGGCCTCGCCCCCAGACCTGTAACTTACATCTCATGTAACGTTAGTTGACTGTTGACAAATATGATGCAGATGAGCAACAACTCCATAAACGCAGTTATGCAATAAAATATAAGATATTGGTGCAAAAATGCCCCTGTATGTGTTTTTGTC
This sequence comes from Sinocyclocheilus anshuiensis, assembly GCF_001515605.1. Taxonomy (NCBI): domain Eukaryota; kingdom Metazoa; phylum Chordata; class Actinopteri; order Cypriniformes; family Cyprinidae; genus Sinocyclocheilus; species Sinocyclocheilus anshuiensis. Next base: position 609,876 of record NW_015539849.1, read on the forward strand.
TCATATGATAAGCGACACGAGTGCTGTTTGTCCCGAATATCACGAGTTTAAATGTGATTTTATCAAACCTTTAAAGCCACAGCAGAATTGTTGTGCGTCTCCGAGTGTTTTCTGAATGAATCTGCGTTTTGAACGAATCGTGTGAACCAGTTTTAAAGATTCAAAGGCCCATTCATAAAGAGAGCTGTTTACTGAATTTCAGAATGAGCCAGCCGTTCGAATGAATAAATGAGTCATAAAGACATATTTACCGCCACCTGCTGGCAGATTTTGTTTCTTATTTAGGAGTATCATTTAATTTAAATAAATAAACAAATAAATAATAAAAATAATAATAATACAAACATTAAAGGGATAGTTCACCCAAAAAATTTAAATTCTGTCATCATTTACTCAAACTTGAATGATTTATTTTCTTTTGTGGAACTTATAAGGCATTTTGAAGACTGCTGGTAACAAAGCCGTTTTGTGTACCAATGACTTTCATTGTATGAACAAAAAAAAACAAGAACAAGATGTGTGTATGTATGTATATATATATATATATATATATGTGTGTGTGTGTGTGTGTGTGTGTGTGTCTGTGTCTGTGTCTGTGTGTCAGTGATGTACATTCATATATTTTTTTCCACCTCTACTTGTTTTATGTGTTCCTGTAACCTCCAAATGTTTTATTAAATGGGAAGAATGTAGGTTTTGCTACGTAAATAAATAAAAATAAATGAATAAATAAATATAAATAATTGTATAATTGAATACATTAATAAATAAATAAATGAATGAATAATGTGTGTGTGTGTGTCTGTGTCTGTGTCTGTGTGTCAGTGATGTACATTCATATATTTTTTTCCACCTCTACTTGTTTTATGTGTTCCTGTAACCTCCAAATGTTTTATTAAATGGGAAGAATGTAGGTTTTGCTACGTAAATAAATAAAAATAAATGAATAAATAAATATAAATAATTGTATAATTGAATACATTAATAAATAAATAAATGAATGAATAAATACACTTTATTCACTTGGTTCTACACTTTTGACAAGAGTGCTGCTGTCGTGAATTTCGACTGGTTTTTGGCTGTGATTGCTCAAGTTTGTGCCAACTGCCAAATTAAAGTTCTATAGTGATGTCACTATAATTCTTCACTGGCTATGAAGCAATTGTGTCATCACATCAGTATTTTTTGTATTATTATTCTCAGGAAAACAAGGTATAATGCTCTGAAGAGCATGCACTGAAGGAAGCATGATACATCCATACAAAAGTGTATAGGCTATGGGAAAATTTTCAAACTAAATGAATAATTTGGAAATGTAAGGGTGGAAATATTTTTGAAATTTGGGAAATAAAATAAAAAGTGGTCAGTTTGTGACCCATGTCTAGACATTTTGGTTTGGTTAATGATATTGAAAAATAAAAATAGTTCTAAAGACCCAGTTATGTTCACTTGTGTATTATCTTGTCTTCTATATCTTTTGTTTAGTTCCTTTTTGTCTATATATTTTTTTCCTCATACTACATGCATCGATATATCTAGATGATCACATAGTACGCCGCCGATCCATACCATCATGGATACTGTTGATGCATGTTTCATTATGTTTGTGTGTAGGCTATGTGATTGTGCTTGTTGTTATGGTTTTCTTGCACTTTTACGTTCACACTTTGTAAAACACACTGAGCCCATGTAAAGTAAATGTATTATCATTGTATTAGTAGCCTAACTCTGACAAATGCATGTCAACATGCCAGCGCCCATGAACAGATTTTTGATTGAGGGAAAGTATGAAAAGCATGATGAGGTTACAGTAACTGGTTCTCCTCTCTTCTTAGTGAGTTGTTATGCTGAGGCCTCTGTCCTCAGAGCTCCATCACACAGTGGTGTGGAGTTGTTAGGCTTTCTGAGCCTCCTTGGCCATAGGGCTGAAAATGTAGATGATAAAAAATTGTCAACAAATATTTTTGTTGTCGAGTAGTTGTTTGAACTCTCTGTTGATATCTCTGCTCCTAGAGCTCGGCCAGGCAGTTTGCTAAGCTGTTAGGCCCTTTGTGAGCCTCCCTGGCTACTGCGAGCATTGTCAGGCCTCCTCTCATGACAGAGTTATCTTTATTGAGGCCTCCGCTCCCCAGAGCTCTGCTAGGACAGCACTGGTGGTTTGTAGGCTCTCTGTGAGACTCCTTGCAAGATGTCCTGAGCATAGGGCATAGTTAGGTCTTTTGTCATATTAAGGCCTCCGTTTCTAGAGCTTGGCTAGGTATTGGCCTAAGTTGTTAGGCTCTCTGTGAGCATCCTTGGCTACTGCAAATGTTTTTAGGCCTCCTCTTGCTGGAGAGATTTATCTTACTGAGGCCTCCGCTCCCCGGAGCTCAGTTAGGATAGCATTGCGAGTAGTAGGCTCTCCCAGTCTCCCAAGTAGCTCAGCCAATAAGGCTCTCATCCCTTCAGCATGGCGGCGTGAGTATACTGTTCCCCATAGCACCCTCTAGGTGACACAGTGCAAGATCCCTTTCGAAAGGCATCGTCTCAGGTTACGCATGTAACAATGGTTCCCTGAGAATAGGGAACGAGATGCGTCCCTTTGCCATGCTTCAGGCATTCCTGCATATGTCTCCTTCAGACAAGAAGTGGATGACGTATTTCACAGGCACCCTTTTATACTCTCGGCCGCACCAGTTGTGACGTCACGGTTGTCAAGTTCATTGTCTTGTTTAGACTCATGCTTCAGACAGCAGTCATGCCGGAGGCATTCCCCCTAGCACCCTCTAGGGGACGCAGCATCTCGTTCCCTGTTCTCAGGGAACCATGGTTACATGCGTAACCTGAGACGTTCTTTTATTTATTTATTTACTAATTTATTTTTGTATTTCCCACTGATATATTCTCCTCCAATATGAAAATGACGTGGTAGTGAGTTCAACCCTGTTGGCTGATCAATCACAGAATCTACAGTTGACCTAAAAACTGTACACAAAACATTGGATTCTTTATTATTTGCATATATTAACTGAAATATTATATATATATA
>NW_015539849.1:613430-616274 GCF_001515605.1 Sinocyclocheilus anshuiensis
TATAAGATTGAAGTACATAATACTATACAGTAATGTGTAGTTCAGAGATATATCAAAGTAAAGAAAGACTGAAAAGTACTGTCAGTATTAAAGCAATCATTTTAGGAAAATAAGACATGAAAACTAAACTACAGAAAAATAATAAAGTTGGGAAAAACATGTAGATAATGTAGAAAAAACATGTATGAAAACAAAATTATATAACAAAAGAATCTTTTTAGAAACTATATATTCAGCTTTGAACCTTTTTGATTACTAGAAGAAATTAACTTTAAAGGTACAGTCCCTTTTGGAAAATGTCAGCGTCAATATTTCTGTCAATTAAGTCCTTTTTCCAAGGACATCTGCAGACTCTGATGTTTCATGAAACATTCATTTGGATTAGAGGTTAATGAAGTTCAAAACCAACACTGAGAGTAGAGTGAAATCTAAATATGACAGCTCACTTGTTGAATACCTTCAGCTTGATCTTTTGAAATACCTGTACAAAAGACAACATGCTCAACCTTAACAAGCTTCCTTTGCATATATTTCAGCTCGTGTCCACTGGGTTCCTTCAGACCCTCAGCTGATCTCTGAGGGCCTTTATGCCATTGCAGTGGTTCTGAGCTTCTCTCGGATTGCGTACATCCTACCGGCAAATGAGAGCTTTGGGCCCTTGCAGATCTCCCTGGGCAGGACCGTGAAAGACATATTTAAATTCATGGTGATCTTCATAATGGTGTTTGTGGCCTTCATGATTGGAATGTTTAACCTCTACTCATACTATCGTGGAGCGAAGCAGAATGGCGCCTTCACAACATAAGCAATGAACATATCTGGTTGATTCACATCAATTCCTTTGATGATTGTTTGTCTTGTTCTTTGTAATTGAATCACATCTGTGTCTTTATTAGTTATATAATTACAAAAATGCCCGATCCTTTGGCAGCAATGCACAAGGACATACTGGAAGTAGGCGTTTGGCAAATTCGATTATCATGATGACTACTACATCATGACCGTGTCCATGTGGACACGAGAGTGACTAAGAGACCTGGACTCTTCATTCTCTGTAAAAAGGCTTAGAAATATGAAATAGAGAAGTAATTAATTGAAATACAGTGAAATTGATCAAAGACCTTGTGAAATCAAATCTAGACTGTTGAGGTCATTGAGGTCCAGCCCAATCTCATGAGAAAACTGAACTATTTGATATGAATTTGTAAAATTTGTTTTGTATGAAAACAAATGATTTTTAGAAAACAACCAAGCATGAAGCTCCAACCCCAATCCCTAAAACTAACCATTGGTCAGGTCAGTTGGATGTAAGCAGATTGTAAAAATTCATAAAATCACCACCATTTCGTCAAATGCTTGATGTTGCAACTGGTATTATTTTATTGTCATAATTATAAACACACTGGTTTTTAAAGCAAATAGTTTTACCGTTCACTGCACTTTATCATTCTTTTAGTTATTTACCAATAACAGCTAATTCAATTGGAAGTCTTAAAAGGTTTATGAAGGTGAATCTTTCAGAGCAGACCTACGATGAACTCAGCTTAATGGTATGCTTCAGAATTCTGGGCTCTCTATCGCCATCTGTGGTTGAAATGTGGTTGTTTATAGAAAATATTATGGTGACCGGGATTGCTATGGTCATGCAGGTTTGTTTACACATTAAACTCGTGGCCACGTGAAAAATGTCGTTCTCTCAACAACATAGGATCTTGAGGCCACGACATTAGGATGTCGTTACCTCGACAAAATGATCTCGTGACCACAACATATCACGTTCCCACAAGTTAATATCTTGTGGCCACAACATTTTATCATGTTCCCACAAGTTAATATGTTGTGGCCACGACAAAACTAAGCAAACCGAACATCCCCTCCCGGTCACCATAAAATCTGGAGGAAACGAATGGGAAAAATATTTCTCAGAAAAAGTGTGCAGTGTGTTTCTACAGGATGTTTGGGTGGGACTTTGAAGAATGTGTTCCTTAAGTTTTAGATTTAACATAGCCATACACCATTTGCTATTGCTAGTCAGAGGTAGTTGATATTACAGGGAGGAAAGTGATTCCAGAGAGCATTTGTTGGTAAAATGAGAGCAAAATTTAAAAAAAAGAAGAAAAAAGAAAAATCCATGAAGAGAAAGACTCTACATTTTTAATTGTATATTTGTTAAAGGGGTCATATGATGCGATTTAAATTTTTCCTTTCTCTTTGGAGTGTTACAAGCTCTTGGTGCATAAAGAAGATCTGTAAAGTTGCAAAGACTAAAGTCTCAAATCCAAAAAGATATTCTTTATAAAAGTTAAGAGTTAACCACGCCTACCTTAAACGGCTCGTTCTAACATGCCCCCACATATCTACCTCACTATGTGGGAAGATTTGCATAACGCCGCCCAAATGTTCACGCAAAGAAAGAAGGCGTAACTTTTATTCTCGCTGTAGTATTGTTGCCGCTGCCGCCATGCCGTGGAGACACTGTGTGCTTCGTTGTGAAAGCGAAACGACTTTGTTTGGTCCTCCAAAAGAGGACGATGTCCGCTTCGTCATGTCTAGAGCTGATCTGTGCTGGTCGCTGAGGGAATACATCAACTTAGTGCTGTGGATCGCCGGATCGGCTTTCACCGTGGACGAAGCCCGGGATCGTCACATGTGGTTGCCGCTCCTTCATCAAATCCGCCAGGCGCGCCGTTCTCGACCCCGCCGCCTTTGCTCATTCTAGCCCGGCCTCAGCTCACGCTAGGCCGCAGTGTTTTTCGTTGTGATAGCGAAACTACTTTGTTTGGTCTTCCAAAAGAGGACACGACTACAAATCAGTGGTTAAGTTGTATTTACAACACAACAGTT
>NW_015539849.1:616432-626061 GCF_001515605.1 Sinocyclocheilus anshuiensis
TATGTTTACGCGGCGCGATGCAACGCAACGCGTAAAAAGACAGTATAAGTCATTATAATCAGTAATTATGTCCCCACTGGATGCAACAAATGCCTCGTTTGTAATGGGTTTTAATGTTTTTGTCTCGTCGCTCCGGCCGGACACGGCATCAACAGTATGGTGAGGGGCGTAACATTTCCGACACACGCTTGAGGTATTCGGCCAATCACAACGCATTGGATAGCTGGCCAATCACAGCACACCTCGCTTTTTCAGACCGATGATCTTTGTAAAAATCGACGCATTTCAAAAAGGCGGGGCATAGAGGAGAAACAATAATGTACAGTATGTGGAAAATAATGTGTTTTTAAACTTTAAACCGCATAAACACATTTCATTACACCAAATACACAAAATAATGTTATTTTTAGCAGCATCATATGACCCCTTTAAGTTATTTTTCAGAGAGTATTTGCATGACCTCGATACTTAAAAACAGACTAGAAGACACAAAGCAACATTTTGGGTAATACTTTACAATAAGGTCCCATTAGATAACGTTAGTTAATGGATTAACTAACAAACTAACAATGCGCAATACATTTGTTACCATATTTATTAATCTTTGTTCATGTTAGTTAAATATTAATAGATAATACTTTTGAATTTAATAATGTATTAGTAAATATTGAAATTAACTAAGATTAATAAATGCTTCAGAAGTATGTTTCATTGTTTATATTAATTGTCTGTTTCTTCTTCTCCAGTGTTGAGGAAAGCTTTAAAACTTTATTCTGGGCTATTTTTGGACTTTCTGAGGTCAAGTCTGTCGTCATCAACAATGGGCACAAACTCATTGAGAATATTGGCTATGTACTTTACGGAGTCTACAACGTTACCATGGTTATAGTCTTACTCAACATGCTCATCACCATGATCAACAACTCGATTCAGGAAATTGAGGTAATCATATTCTGAAATGAGATCTGTGGATAGTAGGATGGTAAAGGCCTGGGGTAAATGTCCAGGCACCATCATTTCCCATTCATACTCCCTTTTAAATGAGATACAGATCCTTTATAGTATTGTTGCATTTGTTAAATGTTGCATTTGTCCTCTCTGGTTACGGTAGAAATTGATTATCGTTGGTTTTATAAATTGCAGCCTGTTTGTGTAAAAGCAACTTGGCCTTCACAATGTATTTTGGTAGCATCCAACAGTGACATATAAATTGGTCATGCATTGAATGAAACACGTACAACAAATATATTTGCTTCTGCAATGTAAAAATGTCAAGTTATTTTTGATGCATTTTATTGCCATCTGGGGATCTCATTATTTGACCATTACTAATATGTCAACACACTCCACTGTTACAGTCATACTGGCCCTTAATGTTTTAGCATTTTGTCATCTTGGAATTATAAGGTTCTTTCTTTTTGTCAAAATTGAGTTATTCACATTCTTATTCTAAACTTATTTACATTTATGTGTTTTTTTTTTTTTTAAGTTGTGCAAAAACTTTGAAGCTCAATACCTCGAAACTGCTCAGAATGCAGATAGGACCTTATAATTCCAAGGTGACGCTTTTTTGTAACTTATTTTGTGCTAAGAGTGTATATAGGGATATGTTTTATATATTAGCATATTTTATTTGGTGTTAAGAGTGTATGTTGGGAAGACTGAGGCTAGTTGTCACATGAGGAAGGTCTCTATCTCAGGAAAGATTAGAAAAATCCAGTTACACAAACATGCACTTTCTCTAGCAGGCTTTTTATATATTGTTTCAAACACCTAGTTAAATTAAGTTATTTTTTGTGATTTCTGTCCTCCAAACTAAAATCCCAAAATTATAAAATGTTTTATTTTAAATCTAAATTTTACACTTCTTTAGGTAAAATGGGTTGCTTAAAAAGTGTATCTGTGCTACCTTTATCTTTATAAATTATACTTTGATGATTGATATTTTGGTTATTTAAAGCAACACTATTCATACATGTAATAGTGTGTGATTTCTGTCCTCCAAACTAAAATCCCAAAATTATAAAATGTTTTATCATTTTAAATCTAAATTTTACACTTCTTTAGGTAAAATGGGTTGCTTAAAAAGTGTATCTGTGCTACCTTTATCTTTATAAATTATACTTTGATGATTGATATTTTGGTTATTTAAAGCAACACTATTCATACATGTAATAGTGTGGAATAATATTTGATGCCACTCAAAATGTACCTATATGGAAATAAACTGATTTAAAGGCACTTCCAATGAAATGTCATTTGCCAGTGCTTTGTGTATATCTAGGACGATGCAGCTGTGGAGTGGAAGTTTGCTAGGGCTAAGCTGTGGTTTGCGTACTTTGAGGAAGGAGGGACACTGCCTGTGCCCTTTAACCTCATCCCCAGCCCAAAATCAGTCATCAGCCTGGCTATGAAACTCAAACAGCTCCTGCTAATACCCCTTCATAGACACAAAGAGGGCCTGAAAGAGGACACGGAGCTCAATGAGGTGAGATGGAGAGAATGGCTAAAAATGCATCTGATTCATGAGAGAGAGTGTTCTCACAATGTTGCATTCAGTTTTATTTATATAATGATGTGAGGTTCTCAATGATACTGCCTATTTTTTCCTATGGAAGTTATATACTTTGGTATTTAGTTCCCTCTTATGGCCAGATTGTGCAACAAGATGAGGAGCTTTTAATTTATTGAAAGAATCAAATATTTTTTGGTTCGATATTCACAAATAATTTTTTGTTCTTTCAGTCGGGTAAACAAAAAGAGTCCAGTGAGAAGAATTCACCTCATACAAGTCGTTACCAGGTAAAACAACTCTGACAAGTCACCAGAATGCTGAGAATAAAGAGATCACAGAACAATATTAGAGACAACAATTTAGATTTCCAACATGGTTTATTGACAGTGGTCAGTAATACAATTTCATTATACAAAAGGAAAGTAGAGACTGACCAATCAGAAGAAGCTATTTGGAAAGTTGTTTAATAATAATGTATGTCATGCAATCCTCAAAATAAATTTGGTGCTATTTTTTCTCCCCACAGAGGATCATGAAACGGCTAATCAAACGATATGTCATCAAAGCACAGACTGACAAAGAGGGAGATGAGGTTAATGAAGGTGCAATGTTGTTCCAAACCAGACTTTGTGCTGTTAATTAAATTTAGATCATTTTTGTGACTTTTGTCCTCCAAACTAAAATCCCTTTACTATAAAACCGGTTTTCTTTTTGTAAAAGGGTTTGCTTTAAAACAGTTTTATATTTTTTTATTTATTGTTATTGTGACGAGTGGGTCACTCTTTATCATTTACTCAACCGGCCTCGCTCCGTTCCCACGGCTCCGCCCCACTCATCACAGTTAGGTTTCATTTTTTATTTAAAATGTGGTTTCCAGTGGAACTACTTTTCCAGGTTGTTGAACTTCTGTTTGTGTGTCAGTCATGTAATGATCCAGTTATGTAAGCATATCACTGATGAAAGAAGGTCTTTATCAACCCCTGTGTCTTACAGGGGAACTAAAGGAGATAAAGCAGGACATCTCTAGTTTACGCTATGAGCTGCTGGAGGAGAGGTCTCGTCAGATGGAGGAGCTAGCAGAACTGGTCAGGAGACTGGGAGAGAGACTAGCCAGTCAACAAAACCTGTAGTTTTTCTCAATAGTAACACTCTTTTCATTATTATTTTCATTTTTTTTTTTTTACATCATAAAGTAATGGTAGTACAACAAATACTATGACATTTAAATACTTGAAAAATACATTACTAAATATTTAATAATAACTTGGGTGCTAAATTCATGAAAATATCACAATGCACAACTTCTTAATTATACTTAAATAGGCTTCATTCTCTTAAAGGGGTCATATGATGCAATTTCAAATTTTCCTTTCTCTTTGGAGTGGAACACAAAATAATGTTCTTTTTAGCAACATCATATGACCCTTTTAACGTGAACAATGGAAATTACAATTAAAAAAATACATTTATGAAAATACTCTTGACCTAAGACCATAACTCTTATGTCTTATCTGGTTTTATTGTGTTCACCACTATTTACAAACAGCCATTACAAAAATATTATAATATTGGCAACTATTATAATATGGTGTGTGCATAATTATTAGGCAAGTGGATATTCTGATCAAGGGTTTTTTTCCCCCCTAAGCACATGTTTCCAGTCCCAAACCACATAAATCTTAATAATTATAGAGTATTAATAATTTTCAGGTGATGTGTAATTGTTGATGAGGAAAGGTGTGACATAAAGTGGCGCACACACACACACACAACGATTATTGGAGTGTGACTATCGGACAATCAAGAGCTTTGTTGTCAATAGTCGGCAAGTTCGCAAAAAAACGTGTTGAGAAGAAAAGGTGCGCAAATTACCAGCAAAAGATCTGCAAAGACTTAAGCATGAAACCACCAGGAACCTATTAGCCTCCAGTGCTGCCATTTTCCAGAACTGCAACTTACCTGGAATCTCCAGAAGATCAAGGTGTCAGGCTTTCAAAGAATTTGCGACGGTAAGGAAAGCTGAAACATGACCCCTAGTTAACAAAAATCACAGGTTGCAGCATCAAGACTGAGTCAAGGAATACATGAAGACTGATTTTAATGTAGGTTTTATGGACAGATGAAATGAGAGTAACTCTTGTTGGACCAGAGGGCTGAGCCTGTGATTGGCTCACTGATTGACACAAACCACCAGTCTGAATCAGGCAACAGCAAGGTGGAGGTGGCGGAATGGTGTGGGCTGCTATTATTAATGATGAGCTAGTTGGACCTTGTCGGGCTGTAGACGGACCGAAGATGAACTCCCAAAACTACTGCCAGTTTCTGGAAGACACTTTCTAAAAACAGTAGTAGAAGAAGAAGTCAGCAGCATTCAGGAAGGCCATGATCTTTATGCATGACAATGCTCCATCACATGCAGCCAAGAATCCCACCATTTGGCTTGCAAGGCTTCAAAGATGACAGAATAATGGCCTGGCCCCCTTGTTCACCTGATTTAAACCCAAAGGAGAACTTGAAAAACCAACACACTAACCCACTGCAACAAACGTTTGAGTTCAACTTATTGAGCCTTGTTAGAAACTCCTACAGTATGAAACCTGTACCTGATCTTCATTGTTATTCTGTTCAGCCCAGAGGTTCAGTTCACTAATGAAATCATGAGGATAGATTACACATAAAACAATTGTTATCAGCTGCTGTCACGACACATAGGCTATTTTAAATTCTGGTCTCACAGTAACAGGTAGGGATGTTACACCATAGTTCAACCTGACCTCTTGAGAGCCTCACAGCTTTTTTTCCCCACCACCTGTGTGCTGAGTGCAGCCCATACAGATTTAATTTACCAGGCGCTTCTCTGTCTAGAAATGAGTCAGAAATAGACAGAAGAGGTGAAAAGCTTTTATCAGAATTGGTTGACTTGACTACCAGAACTCTGACCTCAACAACACCTTGCTTGCTTATATCCCAACATGAGTAGCAGTTTTGTATCATTGTGAGTTCTTTTTCCTGCTAATCTCATTGTACATTATCTAGGTTATTGTTACATTGCTACTTCACAAAAGCATAAATACATGGACATAACAATTTGACTGGATTTGACACTTTTTATTCAATTATTGACCAATCAGAATCAAATGTTCCATTTTTTTTTTTTTTGAACGTCACATTGAAATACACTGAGCAGTCAAATATTTTTGTATAATGACCAAATAAGTAAATAATAAGTCATTAAGTACTGATTTGAGTTACTGATTCGAAAAAGTGACATGATGGCCTGGGACTATTATTTTGTACACATTATGCAAAAATGCTAAAAGGTTGACCAATCAGAATTAAGTATTCCAGAGATTCATGTGATACATTATTATACTCTAAATATTCAATTATGATAGCACAAGATCACATTTTTGTGTTTTCTTAAGAGATAGTTTGTGATCACACCAGTGTCACAGCTCATTGAAGCTTGGTTGCCAAGGTGATCGGAAATAATGCCTTGCAGATGCAGCAAAGGGAAGAAAAGAACCTGTTTGGTCACTTTGACCCCACCAGCTGAGCACTCTGATGTGAGAAGTGTGAGAGAAAAAGACTTCAAATTAGATTTGGAGAACAGGAAAGTTTTGTCGCCATTGGGCTGTCACTATTAGCCATATTCTGAAAGATTTGATTACTGGGTCTGTCAGCTATAGTAACTATGCTTTTTTTGGGACTTAAGTGATATCGTACAGCCAAGGCTAAGCAATTGTTATCAATGGTGGCTGAAAAAAAATGTTCAAAACATATAGGAACATGATATAATTAGTGGTGTTTACTGTTTTCATATTGATCATATTGCCTATACCAGTGGTTCCCAGCCACGCTCCTGGAGCCCCCCAACACTGCACATTTTGCATCTCTCCTTTGTCTGACACACCCATTTCAAGTCTTGGAGTCTCTAGTAATGAGCTGATAATCTGAATCAGGTGTGTTTGATTAAAGAGATATGGAAAACGTCATTAAGGAATGTCATCATTCCAGGAATGTGGTTGTGAACCCCTGGCCTATACTGTTTGTGTGGGTTTTTTGCAACTTTTTTTTTTTTCAAGCAAACTTAAATACTCCCAGAACAGTTTAGAGGGGAGCGTGCAAGAAGTCAGTGTACCATCAGAAATTAATATTTCAAAGTTAAAACTTAAGTATAGTTGGTTTGAGAATAAGATTTTCACAAACTTTGGTGTGTTCGGCACTTGTTAATGATTTGCTCAATGAAGTAAATCGAAAACCTGCAGTTCATAGAACACTGTTTTTCATTAGTCAAACATTAAAAAAATCATATTACCAAAATTACACTTTGAAAATATAATTAAACTTGATTCCTCATAGCATTAGATACCTGGACTAAACGATGCTTTAGTGGAAAATTATTTGGTGTGAAAATGAGTAGGTAAATCTTGCTTTTCTGCAAGGAAATGAGCTTCAAGAGAGCTCTTAACCGGCCTTCTGGAACCGAGCACACAAGTACAGGATGTTCACATCACATTAATGAATGACCTCAAACAAAGAACATTCACAATATAAAACCAGCCTATATTCTTAGTCAGTTTCTTCGGACTTTGCTAAACATAAGTCGTCACAGACAGTTTCAGTTGAATTGTGATGCAGACATTAGTACATAGCCTAATTTTCATATTCAGTCTGGAAACAAATGTGCAACTTCTCCATGCGCAGATAAATGAGAAGGACGTTTTTTTTCCCCTCTCCCTAGTCGTGCTGAAAACATTATGTGGAGCATGTGTCCGGAGCATGTTGGATAACAATATAATGCATTTAATTTCACGACGTCTTCCATGACCACCAGTTCTCCGTTTTGATATTTCGGCGTCTTCATCCATCACACTCTTACATGAGACTCTGTTTGATTTTATGTCATTGACTTGTTGCCAAAAGGTGAACAATTCTCTTTCTACAATTGGTTTGATGCAAAATAGACTTTTGTCCTGAACTCTAGTCTTTCCTTTAAAAAGTCTTACAATAAATAAATAACAGGCAGCACAGTTCAATGGCACGTTGTGAAGATAGAAAATATAGTTTAATTTCTACATCCGTGTTATATTAAATACAATATATATCATTTATAAATGTATATGTATACTGTTATTAAATGTTGTAAAATAGGCTAAATATTCTAATTAATAAAGCAACTTGTCGTTGTTTTAGATTTAGGAATAAGTCGCAGGGACACTTTTGTACAGCCTCTCACCACAAGGAGAAATACTCTACACAGAGAAGGTTAAACGGCAGTTTACAACATCCAACCAAACAGTGAGGACGCATCTTGCCGGCCAGATTTGTGATTATGGAATCCAAAACTAACAGCAGAATGGACACTGTGAACACTTCTCTCACTGATTCCACAGAGATGAGGACTGGAATAAGTAGTTTAATGGAAAAATTTACGGACGAGTGTTTTGGGCACGGCAGGGTCTCCGAGCGTAATTTTGGAGACGCGGGGTCTTTACGCAGCAGCGCGCCTGGATCAAGCAGCGACGCTCTGGATCAGCTATCTCTGCTTGACTTGCCTATCTGTACCAGAACGTATACTGATCACATGGATGACTTTCTGAAAGTCGAAAGCGGACAGTGGAGCGCAAAAGCGCTTCTGCCCAAGGACTCAAATGTTTCGGAGAGTTCGTTTATCAAAGATGAGAATGAGCAGCCTCTCATTATGGAGCCACCCAACACTGATTTCGACCTCGGCTTAAACATCAGCGCCTTTGAAAGCTGCTACGACCCAGCCGAAAATAAACAGCAGTGTGAGTTTATTGAGGAGTCTTCAGCTTTGCTCTCATCTCAAGCTGCCCAGCAGGTAGCTGTGGACAGTTCTTCTAACTTTCAGTTGGACATGATTCAATCTAAATTGGTTTGGCCACCTCAGAGAAGAGTATCGCCTTCTCTCGGTAGAGGCATGTTGAATTTCGATGGAACGAGCGCAGCTACCATGATGCCCAAAACGGACATTTCCAAATGGATTTCACCCAAGGACTCTCCGTTCTGGTATCAGAGCACTATTATGAATGAAGAGCACGCTGGATATTCTTCACCAGATGGGTTCATCTCGCGCTCACACACAGTTTACACGGCATTCCCAGGGTAAGAATGATATGTCATGTATGTTGTGCCTCATTCAGAATTGAATTTAAGCAAAATAAAGCTGAATTGTCTGAATTTAAAGAAGTAGTATTAAACGTGTGTGTGTAGTTTGAATTTAATTATTCATAATAATAATAATTTTGGAAATGTCGCCTTTACAAATTTGTATTTATCATTAGGCTATAAATTGAAATAGACGAACTTTATTCATTTCATTGTGCACGATGGAACAAGTTTTCTGTTGTTACCCCAATGTCTTCAAAATGGAGCCGAATGGAAATACTAAACAAAGATTTAGCAATCATCTGTTCTTGCCAATTTTTTGTTTGTTCTGCTGGACCAAATTTGACACCATGGTTGTGGGTTGTGGCCAATTCATTGTGAATTCCTCTTATGAACTGAATGGTAACCGATTAAAATAATGAGTTATATACACTATAAAAAAAATTAGAGGTTGTAAATAAGTACTTCTTAAAAGTACATTATACAGTATATATACACTATTTCAGTCTTTCTACTTAAAATGTAATGTTTAATTCAATGTGTTACCTGTCATCTCATTGTAATTATTCTTGAAATTTACAATACATTTCTTAGTGAAAATTGTTTCAAAGTAATCCTACACCATTTTTATTTTAATGTGTATTCTCTAATCAGTCATGTAGAGGGTGCTTTTAATTCTGCTCCTAAAAAAATAACAATAATTAAAATAATAAAAAATTAATATTTTTTGCACATTTTTACATTTACATATTACATCCACTTGGTGTGAGCCAGAACCAAATTCTTTCAAGGAGCAGGACTGAGCACATCTAGTTTAGCACTGAATGAGCTAACCATTAAAAATCACTTAATCAGAAAGTCAGAGGTCAGAACATATTGTACAGTGACCCTATTTGGACACTTGTGGAACACTAAGAAATATATATATATATGTGTGTGTGTGTGTGTGTGTGTGTGTGTGCATGTTTGTGTGTTTTATGAG
>NW_015539849.1:626903-630883 GCF_001515605.1 Sinocyclocheilus anshuiensis
CGCCTATGGAGAGTCCCCATAAACCATAAAAACAAACCTGTGTGTGTGTGTGTGTGTGTGTGTGCGTGCGTGCGTGCGTGTGTGTGTGTGTCATTACAAACAGTAGAGCATGGTGTTATAGCAATTGCATGGTCATGGGTTCAATTCCCAGGAAAAACAATAACTGATAAATGTAAATGTGTACCTTGAATGCAGTGTAAAGCGCTTTGGATAAAAGTCTCTGCCAAATGCATACAGTAAATGTAAAATATCAAAGTTACATCTGCAGGTTTAAAACCATTTGGTCCAAACAGTTTTTGAGCCATTGTTATTAATGACGTGTTTTGGTTATACCATCCAAAGAATATTGTGTCTTGCTTACATTCAGGGTTACATCTCAAAGACTGTGTGTTATATGTGGAGACGAGGCTTCAGGTTGCCACTATGGAGTTCTTACCTGTGGAAGCTGCAAGGTGTTTTTCAAGAGAGCTGTTGAGGGTGAGCAACATTGTGCTAAAACTATTGTAATAATTCTGTCAAAATGTAATGCTCTATCTTGATCTATCATGAACTTTCTAGACTGCAGTTCTTCTCTCATGCAATGTTGATGTATTTCGTGAAACAGGAAACTTCCCAAACAGGAAGTCTGAGCGGGACATATTTAAGGGCTAGCCAATAGGCTTCAGTTACCTCACAGCCATGAGCATGAGGATATTGGAGGTGGGACAATCTTATTTTAGACAGCATTTGATTGGGCAAAAATGGCATTTTCCTAGTAGACCAAGACAATTTATTTTTTATTTTTTTTTAATGTGCATACATGCTAAATGTTAGCTTTTCCAAATTTAAGTAACACACTAGCATATAGTAGATGGCTTGAAAGCAAACAAAAGATGTGGACTACAAGCTACAAAACATAAATTGCGATTGCATAGGAGTTTTTAATATTTTCAGTGTTTTGTAAAGTGTTGTTGCACACAGAAACTTTTATATCGTGTTTCAATGTATGTGAGTCATGGTATATACATTGTCCCAGAAGACTGTTATTATCATTTGGACCAATGTTCACCGTGTTCTTTCTCCGCCTTGTTATTCTTATCACTGAGGACAGATATGTAAGAGCCACTATGTCTGACCATGGCCATGTCACTATGCCCTGTCAGCCTTGCTTCAAATCAATTCACTCTGTGCCTTTCTCTTTTTTTCCTCGCTTTACTCATCAAATCATCCTCTTTTAAAAATAACATGTTCCTCCAATGATTTCCGATGGAGAACTGGAATCATTTATGTGCATCTGTGTTGACAGATTTATTCCATCACATAGTCATTCATAGGTTTAATAATTTTTCTTAAAGTGTGGATAATTTATTTATTTTTTGTCTCTTGTCTAGGTCACCATAACTACCTGTGTGCTGGACGGAATGACTGTATTGTTGATAAAATCAGAAGGAAAAACTGTCCTGCATGTCGTCTTAGAAAGTGCTACCAGGCAGGCATGATGCTTGGAGGTATCTTTCATGTGACTCGTTTTTTTGTAGATATTAGGTTTTGTGTATATTTTATATATTAAATATAAAAATGTCAAGCTTCTTGGACTTAATAGACATTAATGGACACTCATACTTTAAGATGTTGAATATCTTCCAAAGGCCAGTCATATCAAGGTTCATATCAGAATTAAGGTTCCATTTGTTAACATTAGTTAACTATAGTAGTTAGGATAAACTAACAATGAAAAATAATTCTGAAGCATTTATTAATCTTGGTTAATGCTTGTTCCAGCATTTACTGATACAGTATTAAAATGAGAAGTCTGTTAAAATTATTCAACAGAACTGGGCTAACATGAATTACCAATGGACAGTTGGATTTTTATTAGCTAAAATGAACAACAATAGAGTTAAAAGATTTCTAGTAACATTAATTAAAGGGACTTCATTGTAAAGCATTTTAAAGTCATTTATTCACCCCCGTGTTGTTCTAAACCCAAATGATATGACTTTCTTCAGTCTAAGACAAAAGAAGATGTTTAGAACAATGTCCAAGCTGCTTATTTCTATACAATGAAAGTGAATGGGGACTGGGGCAGTCAGTGATAAAAAAAAAAAAGTTCATAAAAGTTGTTCAGATTACTCGTGCGCTCTTTTCAAAGTCTTCTGAAGTCATACAATCGTTTTTGTGTGAGGAACAGACTAAAATCTTCTCGAATCTCTTTGATGCTTGTTGAGCCCCAGTCCCCATTCGCGTTAATAGTATGTACACAGCAGCCTGGACATTCTGCTAAAGTTCTCCTTTAGTGTTCCAAAAAAAAAAGTCCATAATGCTTTGATCAACACTAGGAAACGTGAATGATATTGTTGGATAAACTATTTCTTACTTTGAAAAGAAATATATTTATAACCCCATGGTTCTCACATGAATATATTTCTGCATTGGAAGAAATTGTGACCTTAAAGATCAAGTAACACACTGGCTTCCGCCCTAAAGACTCACAACAGTTAATTAGTGTTCTAATGTGCAGTAGCACATTGAATAAAAGTGACAAGATGATCAAGATGGACCCTCATTATAGTACATTTATGTGTTTCAGGCCGTAAAATGAAGCGGTTTGCGGGTTTGAAGGTCATGGGGTTGAGTCCATCGTTGATGTTCCAGGGTCCGTTTTCTCTGCTGGCTGATGGTCAAAATGTGTCCTCCCTGCCTTGTATGCCAACGATCCGTGAGCTGCAGCTGTCCCCGCAGATGATCAGCATTCTGGAAAACATTGAGCCACAGGTGGTTTACTCTGGCTATGACAACTCGCAACCAGAGCTTCCCCACCTTCTCCTCAACAGTCTCAACAGACTCTGCGAGAGACAGCTGCTCTGGATTATCAGATGGTCCAAGTCTCTTCCAGGTAACACCATTACAATCAGCCTAATAAACATTTGAGGTTACACTTTTCAAAATAAAGGAATCTATGGTTCTGGTTCCATGAAGAACCTTTAACTGTGGAACCTTTCCATTGCACAAAAGTTTCTTTATAATGGAAAAAGGTTCTTCAGATTAATAAAATGTTCTTCACACAAAGAAAAAAAATCGTTCTTTTAAGAACTGCTCACTGGTTATTTGGGGAACCCAAAATGGTTCTTCTATGGCATTACTGCGAAGACCTCCTTTTAGAACCTTTATTTTAAAGAGTGAGTTACCGTTACTTTTAAGAGTGATTTACTAGGCTTTACTAAAGATTTTTTTTGAACTTCTGTGTTTAACAGGTTTTAACAATTTGCACATCAATGACCAGATGACGTTAATCCAGTATTCCTGGATGGGTTTAATGTTGTTCTCGCTGGGTTGGAGAACCTTTCAGAATGTCAACACTGATTACCTGTACTTTGCGCCCGATCTCGTCTTGAGCCAGTAAGTAACAGTAAAGACAACCGAATTCAAATCTTTTTTTATAAAATGGATAGTTCCGGTCCTTGAGCCATGTTCGAAGCTGTTGTAAATTACTCTACAAACATACACCTTTGTTTACGTTTGTCTGTTGCTTGGCAACCACTTTGTTGCAACCACAACTGATTCTGAGGAACTACATTGTTTGGTGGAAGAATACTGTTTTTAATAATATCATTACACTTTATTTGCTCTGTTTTATTTTGTGAAACCTTACTACGTATATGGAATAACTGCTTCGCGTTGTGCCTAACAACGCCCATTAGCTGTTATAAATTCACTGTAAACTATGGCTTTTTGGGGCTTATTGCTTTAGAAGAGTGAAGGCCCCTGGTATACTTCAAGCAAAATTGTAAAACTAAGTGGTGCGACATCATTTCGAAACAAAATCAGTCCAAAGCAAAGTTAGTTTGGGATTTCGTAACAGCTTGCCAAAGTGAAATTTATGGAAAAGTTTGCACTGACTGGTAAACACCTTTGAACTACCATTGGCCTATGGCAATTACATAATTGTAAATCCAATTGAAAGTGATGTAAGGGTGGTTTCCCTACAGTGGTTCAGGCTG
>NW_015539849.1:630966-635010 GCF_001515605.1 Sinocyclocheilus anshuiensis
TATGTGGGAGAGCGTTGCTATTGAGTGACTATTGTATTGCAATAGGTAGCACTTTAATATTAACCTTGAATCAAGACTAGTTAGCACATAATTAATAATTGAAATGGTTTAATAACAATATTTTGTTATGGATACACTTGAATTGGTTACAAAATAGCTGAAGGATGGTAAAGCATAGTTAATTGTACCCAGCATGTATGTAAAATGTTACCTGAGGGAGAGAGAAAGAGATATAGAGAGAGAGAGGGCAGAGCCCCAAGAAGAGAGTCCCAGCAAAGAAAGAGAGAGCAAAGAAAAAGAGGTAGCAAAGGAAAGAGACAGAGCAACAGTTACAGTCCTCTTTTATCCCTTTCTTGACCATGTGACTAAAAACCAAATGTGAGACATTCAAACTGACCAATCAGCAGATTACAGCTTCACCCACTGTGCAAAAGAGTGTGATAATTAGCAGACCCCCGATGTATACACATGTTGGCCTATAGGCCTTGATCGATATCAGCACTTCTGTGCCTTCAGGAACGCCAAATGGCCCTTTTGTTACTCAAGATAGGTTTGGGACAGGAAAGCAGAAGTCTTTGATAATTTTTGACCCTACAGTGACATTGACACTGATTTTCATGCTTTATACGGTAAATCTGCTTGCACTGAAACAATTGTATGTGATAAATAAGTGCTATATAAATAAATGTGACCTGACATGATTTGACTAGAGTACTGAATTGCAGAGCAGGAGCAAACATATCCATATCACTATGATCAGATGCTTTCTTAAATGCTGTTTTCTCACTGTTTACATTTATTTATTTATTGTGCTCTTAAGAGGATAGTTCCCAGCACATATGTTCGCTAACAGTATACTGCAGCTCAGGTATTTCAAACTCCCAAGAACTTTGCTGTGAGTGCAACAGGCACTTTATCACTGACCTTTACCTGTTTTGTAAC
This sequence comes from Sinocyclocheilus anshuiensis, assembly GCF_001515605.1. Taxonomy (NCBI): domain Eukaryota; kingdom Metazoa; phylum Chordata; class Actinopteri; order Cypriniformes; family Cyprinidae; genus Sinocyclocheilus; species Sinocyclocheilus anshuiensis. The sequence goes on from NW_015539849.1 coordinate 631,909, forward strand.
TTATTTCTGGAATGTGTCTGGCTATTAGAATCCCAAAAGCTACATCCAATTAACAGTTGTGTATATACTGTATATGCAGTAAACAACAGACATTGAGGTATGCATATACTCAGTATTCTCACAGAGCTGTTTAAATTTTAGTGATCAGCTGAGGAGGTCTCCGATCTACGACTTGTCCTTGGCTATGCAGTTTGTTCCACAGGAATTTGCCAACTTGCAAGTGACCAAGGAAGAGTTTCTGTGCATGAAGGCTTTGATGCTCCTCAACACTGGTAATAAATCCTCTCTGACCCATACAACTCTTACTGACTGACCCTCTACAGGCCAGATCGGTGTTTTAGAATGGAATATTAAAAGGTTAGTTCACCCAAAAATGAAAATTAGCCCAAACATTACTCACCCTCAAGTCATCCTAGGTGTATATGACTTTCTTCTTTCAGACGAATCCAGTCGGAGTTATATTAAAAATTGTCTTTGATCTTTCAAGCTGTTTAATGCCACTCATCGGGTGTTGCATGCATCAGTCCAAAATAAGTTAAATAAAAAACGCCCATCCATAAAAACAAAAGTGTCTCACACGGCTCCGGGGGGTGAACAAAGGCCTCCTGTAGCGAATCGATGCGTTTTTGTAAGAAAAATATCCATATTCAAAACGTAATATTCACTTTAATGTAGCTTGTGCCAACAGTCCTACACGGAAGCAGCTCCGGGCGGATGACGTATGAGGTCAGCGTTGCGCATGTGCCGGTGAGTCTCGTGAAAACCAACGTATGTTTACAGGATCAAAGGAAGCAAAGTTTCCTTACTTTAGCAAAGGAAAACCAGTCTCCTCTTGGCTTATATCAAAATCATGTGCCGGTGAGTCTCGTGAAAACCAACGTATGTTTACAGGATCAAAGGAAGCAAAGTTTCCTTACTTTAGCAAAGGAAAACCAGTCTCCTCTTGGCTTATATCGAAATCCTCCGACATTCTTATTTACAAATCCTCGTTTTGTACTTCTAATAAGTGTTTTGTTTTGATCTCTCCGCTGCACTTCCGCGTGCATCACTTCTGAGTGGCGCATGCGCAAAGCTGACCTCGGCTGGCCCGGAGCTGCTTCCGTGTAGGACTGTTGGCGCAAGCTACATTAAAGTGATTATTACGTTTTGAATATGGATATTTTTCTTACAAAAATGCATCGATTCGCTACAGGAGGCCTTTGTTCACCCCCCAGAGCCGTGTGAGATTTTTTAATGGAGGGGGGCTTTTTATTTAACTTATTTTGGACTGGTGCATGCAACACCCGCTGAGTGGCATAAAACAGCTTGAAAGATCAAAGACAATTTTTTATATAACTCCGACTGGATTCGTCTGAAAGAAAAAAGTCATATTCACCTAGGATGACTTGAGGGTGAGTAATTTGTGGGCTAATTTTCATTTTTGGGTGAACTAACCCTTTAACAGTCTGGACAATTTTAAACCAATGGCCCCATGCCAGTCGGCATGGATAGACAGAGATACGTGTTTGGCAAACTGTGAGACCTTGAAAAGTCCAACTAAGTTTCAATTCCAAGCCAACAATTTTCAAATGAGAACAACAGTAATACCAAAGCAGCCTTCCAATTGTACTGACTACATTATTTTACTGGCAAAATGTTTTCAGTCGACAATGTAAAAAACAGTGTGACTAAGTTAAAAGCTGTGTCTAAAGCTGTGTTTAGATGGCAAACTGCCAATGCAGGACACTGTCATAGAAGATATTTTTTACTGTTTACAAAGTCGACATCTTTTCAGTAGTTTATAGAAGGAATATTTTATGCATGGTGAAATAGCTCAAAGAAGCTTTAATTTATCTGTAACACTAATGCTGCGGGTGTATTTGTGACAGTTCCTCTGGAAGGCTTGAAGAGTCAAACACAGTTTGATGAAATGAGACAGAACTACATCTGTGAGTTGATGAAAGCCATCCAGCTGAAGGAGAAAGGAGTGGTGGCCAGCTCACAGAGATTCTACCACCTGACCAAAATCATGGACACCATGCATGAGGTACAGCACGAGTAAAAAAAATATGAAGGGGAGCTATAGACTAAATATATGTAATTTTTATAGCAAATGCTTGAGAGTTTAAAGGATTTAAAATAATAAGAAAAAATTGAAAAGGTAGCTGCTGAGCTTTTTCAAGAAATCCTGTTTCTCTACCTCAGGCCCAATGTAAAAGCATTGCAACACAATGAAACTTAAGGCTTGTTCACACCAAGAATGATAACGTCTCAGGTTACGTATGTAACCATGGTTCGCTGAGTAGAGAACGAGACACTGCGTCCTCTAGGGGTCGCTATGGGGAGCGCCTCGTCGGGACCCGTGTCTGAAGCATACATTGAAAAAACACCAACGACACGTTGGCCGGCGACAGCCATGACGTCACTACCGGTGCGACTATAGTATAAATAGGCACCGGGAGAACACATCATCCACTTCTTTGTCTGAAGCTTGCGTCCGAAGCATGGCAGGAAACCTAGAGGACGCAGTGTCTTGCATCCTCTAGGGGTCGCTATGGGGAACGGTATACCCACGCCACCATGCTGAGTGGAGCAAAAGTGGCGTGGGTATAAGCCGTGGGTATAAGGCCAAAGGCCTAGGCTACATACCCCAAAAACTTACCTGTTAGGGCCAGAACTCCTCGGCCCGGGGTAGAGCTCAAGGCTTGGAAACAGGAATAGATTCCTTTAAAGGAATACGACCAAGAGCCTAGAATCATACTAAGTCTTGGCCTGTCACACAGAGGCTACCGCATGCTCTGCATGTGCTGAAGGAACTGTCTCAACAGACCCCTAGTAGCAACACCCTGTTAAAAGTAGGTCTCCGGAGGATACAAGGTGGAGTGGTGCCCAAAAGGGGCCCTTGTGGCACTCTGAAAGAGCAGCCCATAGATGGAAATCCCAAAACACTATGCTTGAGAAGTCATCAACTCGATCTAAGGTATAATGCTGGAGTGTCTAGCAGTAAATCTCTAGCTGAGGGAGCAAACACCCAGCTCTCAATCGAGAGGGGGTTCGACCTACAGCATGTTCCAATGCTGGAACAGCTAGCAGTTACTTAGCTGAGGGAGCAACACACCCAAT
>NW_015539849.1:635971-636948 GCF_001515605.1 Sinocyclocheilus anshuiensis
CCAAATGGGAGAGGCAAGCTCAAATACAACCCTCAAAGGTGAGGGGAGCACTGCCCGAGACAGCATTTACACAGGAAGGTTCTCGTAATGCCACCTATGCCTCCCGCTCGATGCCTCAGCAAGAGGGGATATCCTGGTGACCAGGAAGCCCCTCAGGGCGACCTAGATACAGTGTACCAGACAGGGCAACCTGAAAGCATATGCCCAGCCCGGACGTCCGGGAAATTTTGCAGTGCTGTGCCGGGGGCCTGACGATCAAGAAGGCTCCCGCAGAAGCCCGTGACCTGGCCGCATGATCCAGGAAGCATGAAGCTGAAACCAGGCTATCATACCGGCTGGACATCATATCGACGAGTGAAGTAAACACTGTAAGTCGAGCACCCGGTTTCTGAATCCCACACACATATATATATATATATATATATATAATTAGGAAGGGGAAGATTAGGGCAGATGTAAAACACCCAAAGGAAATGAGTAGATACTCAAGTATCACTCTGAATCGGACGAAAGCGCTGACGCCTTGTCTGGATCATATCCCTTAGGTCTTGCCTACCTCCCTTTGACCGGCGATTCCTCCTACCCCTACCCGCAGGCGGGGGAGGAGCGCGAGCCATCCTGATATCTGCCAGGTCCACCCACAGATGTCTCTCCTTCACTACCATAGCCGCCATGGACCTGCCTGTAGCAGAGGCGGCCTGCTTAGTTGCACGGAGAGCGAGATCCATGGTGCGGCGTAACTCAGCTACCTCATCAGGAGAAAGGCCCTCGCCTTTATCCAGGTCTTTCAGCAGGTCAGCCTGATATGGAGCATCACCATCGTGTGCAATGAAGCGACAGCCCGATCTGCTGCTGCTGCGTATGCCCTGGCATCCGAGCGAGATGTCAAGGAGGGGAGTCTTAGAGGACGTCTCACCCATAGAGAGATAGCTGGCCAGCGTCTCTCTATAGGGGCATCTTCTCATAACCGCTTTCGC
>NW_015539849.1:637297-638415 GCF_001515605.1 Sinocyclocheilus anshuiensis
ACTCCCCTCAGCATGGCGGCGTGGGTATATCGTTCCCCATAGCGACCCCTAGAGGACGCAGTTCGAAGTTTCCTTGAAAGGGAACTACACTCTAAAAAGAAATGCTGGAAACGGTTAAAAGTTAAAATTCTATGTTAGTGATTTAAGTAAACCTTTTAAGTTGCAAACATTATTTTGATGAGTACGGTAATATTGATCATTATATCATCCCAATATTGTTTGTAATTTAAACAGACAATTTCTGCATAAATTTTTATTTTATTTATTTATTTTAATTAAGTGTTTTAAGTAGTGTATTTCTAGTTCCCAGCATGCTTTGCATAGGACTGGATAAGAAAAATAAATGTTGAAATTAATTGTTATTTTATGTGTTTTATGTTAGACATTTAAAAGCGTTTCTGTTATGTTGAAGTTTTTGTGGTTACCATTGTACTGACAACTACAGTGACCAGTAATAATCAAATTGTTGAAATGATTTGGAGTAACTTATTTTTTTTTTTTTGAAGAATCAACTTAAAAATTATATTGTGTTTATATGATTCAGTTGCTCCAACCTTTTCATTAGAAGAATTTAAATTTTTTTCCCACAATTTCCATTAGAAGTTGTCATAGCTCAAAAAGACTAAGGCAAACTGTTATGTATTAAAGGGTTAGTTCACCCAAAAATGAAAATTAGGCTGCGTTTTACTCACCCCCGAGGCATCCTAGGTGTATATGACTTTCTTCTTTCAGATGAATCCAGTCAGCGTTATATTAAAAATGATCTTTGATCTTTCAAGCTGTTTAATGCCACTCAGCGGGTGTTGCATTGCTTCAGTCCAAAAGAACTTAAATAAAAATCGCCCATCCATAAAAAAAGTGTCTCACACGGCTCCGGGGGGTGAACAAAGGCCTTCTGTAGCGAATCGATGTGTTTTTGTAAGAAAAATATCCATATTCAAAACGTAATAATCACTTTAATGTAGCTTGCGCCAACAGTTGTACACACAAGCAGTTCCGGGAGTATGACGTATGGAGGTCAGCGTTGCGCATGCGCCGGTGAGTCTCGTGAAAACCAACGTTTGTTTACAGGATCAAAGATACTTTAGCAAAGGAAAACCAGTCTCCTCTTGGCTTAT
>NW_015539849.1:638496-643777 GCF_001515605.1 Sinocyclocheilus anshuiensis
GCAGCCTAATTTTCATTTTTGGGTGAACTAACCCTTTAATGTCTGTTGGATTCTGATTGGCTGTCGGTGTTTTGCTGTTGAGCTGTAAAAAGTCTTTATGACAGTGATTCCAACAATGTGTTACATTACAGTGTAGTTGTGTGTAGACTTCCATATTCTTATAGAATCAGAACGATTAATTAAACTTTATAGTTCCAGTTATTTTCCTTGATGTGAATGACCCTTTAATCTGTTGTTTTAGAACACATTGTGATAAGCTGTGTGATGTCAATTTGAAAAAGACATCAAATGAATAGTTTATCTCATGTATCAAATCTTTTACGTGAAATGCGTCACATCAATAACGAAGCGGCTTTATTCACGTCATCACTTGTTAGATATCAGAGTGCACAAAGCATGATAGGGGAGCTTGGATTGTAACGTTGAATTTATCTTTGTGTAGATTGTAAAGAAGGTCAATCTCTACTGTCTGAGCACATACATCCAGGCGGATGCCATGAGGGTGGAGTTTCCAGAGATGATGTCAGAGGTCATTGCGTCACAGCTGCCGAAAATGCTGGCGGGAATGGTCAAACCCCTCATGTTTCACAAGTGATCCAGACAGGACACTTGGGTCTGTGATGATGTACATCTCTTGATGTATGTGTACCACATCTAATTAACACAGACATGCACCTTTCCATATACAATCATCCGCTTATAGTAGTCACAAGTTCTGATCTAATGTGTTATTAGCTATTGCTATTGCCTTTTACAAAACATGACAATCTTACATAACATGTTTCTGAGCATTTTTATGATAAATACAGAGAATATAACTTTCAGTCTTAAAATGTGCTAAAAATGTGATGTATGTTTCTTCTAATTTTTCTAAGTTCATTGTTTTTTTTTTTTTAATGAATCCTTAAATGTTACAAAAAATGTAACATATTAGACTCTAATTTATGGTTAAATTATACACTTTTTTTTTTTAAATCCTGTATTTTCAGGAAATGTATCTGAGTGTGAGGAAAAGCCAATGCTTATCTGTCTAACTCCGATAAGTGTCAAGTGGACAGTTTTCATGTTCAGATCTTACAAACACCCAGTGCCAGGCACCTTTGACCTTACTTACATTTACAGAGTATCCGCTGGCATCACGTAATCATAAGTACATGTTAAGTATCTAATAAAAATAATGTTTGAAAGACAAAGAGCTCAATTGTATATCGGCTCAGAGATCACTGTATAATTATTGGATCATTGTATAATTTGATCAAGTCTGATGTTTATTTTTAAAGCAGAATATTACGTTTTATCAGAAGCCATTTAAGAGCATAACATTTTAAAAACATTTTTTGGATCATCTGTCATTTCCTCTCTGCTGGTTTAGTTGAAGGGAGTATCAGTCCAGCATCAGCAGTCAAGGGCACTGAGCATTCTCATGTGTTTAATTGGAAAAGAACACTGGGATCTTGGCAATCGCCTCCTTTCCACATACTTCTGATGCTGTTTCTCCTCCGATCTCTGCCGGACTGAAGTGACTGATGTCTGAGATTTACTTCAGATTATTTAGCTTTTCTTAAATAGAAGACAAGAAGTGGGTCTCATTCTATAAACAAATTTATTGGCAGAACAGAAATGAATTAAGAAGAAAACTATATGATTTACAAAATAATCATCCATACATACACTTCTATCGTCTAGATTTTCATCAGTTATCTTCATAACACAAGTTTGGAATATTTCATTATGGAGACAATAAGACGACTGGAACGTACCACATTGGTGTTGTTGACACTGACAGTTGGTGTCATTTTAAACTTCAGAATTAATAATGTGACCTGAACCTCATGTACAATGAAGCGGTTACAGCTAGACTTGATTCATTAGTATTTGCTAAAACTGATTTTTGTTTGACGTTCTGCAGTAACCTGGATACAACACTGAGACATGATCCACTGCTATCTCATGCTTTATACCAGTGGTTTCCAAAATTTTCAGAGTTAGGAATATTGTGTATAAGAAAATATTAGATAACACTGGAACACTTAGTTGCATTCCACTAATTTGATTGAATAAAGCAGTCTTCCAAGGGTGCTTATATTTCAGCACAAAACTGGAAGATTTCACTGTCCACCAAACATAGAATTCTCTATGTCAATAACATACACCCAGTGGGCAATTAATGTTGAAAAGACATAAAAATTGACATAAAAAAACAGGTCAAATTTGCAAATCAAACTGATGTCAAAAACTTGACATGACGTTGATTTTATGTAAATTGAACGTCAAACATATTGGTCTACATATACTGTACATTAAACCAATTTCAAATATCACTGGAATAAATTGTCGTCAAACAAACTGAATTTAAAATGATGTTACAGCATTTTGATCAAGTCTTGACTAATATTTGACATCAAATTGATATCAAGGTGCCGGCTGGGCATTTTTATTCATTTTTACTTTCAAAGCATTTTATTAACAGCATAATGTGATGAATATGAATATTAGAACTGAAAATGTGTAAATATAATTTTTCGTCACTTTGATGTCAGCAGCACTCAAGCTGCGTAAGCAAAGCCAATGATCTTGTTCTTCAGCATGATTTAAAAATGTTCCAAAGAGAATCTTGTGCTTCAGTGTTAAGCTGGAAATTTGACCAGAGGGTTAATATCACAATTTACCTGAAAACCTAAACTTAATTATTAGTCATCTAGAACTTTTGCAGAAATTTGTGTTCATTTTGTTTCTCTGTTTAAAATGTTCAAAAATCCTAACAATGTGGTCTCAGACTTCTGAACACTAATGACAGTAAAAGCAAGTACATTCACGATGAAATAAACCACACACAAATCAGAGTTTCTGCTGAACTGAGTTAAACATGACAGTGATTCACAGCTCAAATAGTTACGGCTGAGGTTTAACATTCTTCTCCATCATTTCAAGGCAGTTAGCATTGAGCTAAAATAAAAGAAAGTCTGTCTTTTAGACCTATTATCTGACCTTTCTTAACAGAATTACAGTATTCCACCACATAGTACAGTAGACCTAAAAGGACCATTTAGTGCAGTCCATCGCACCTCCTGATCTCAGTGTATGTGAATTTGTGTATCTAGACTCAAGCAGCACATGATGTTCATTTTAATATTTCAGCCTCAGCAAAAGCTTTGAAACCCAGTTGTCTAGAATTACAGCTGTGATTCAGACATTAATCACCCTTGTACTGCATCATTGAGGTTTGTGTACCATCCATGATCTCTTAATTTCACTTACATGAATTCCATTTACATTCCATTGATATATTGTTAATGCCCTTGGTCTAAAATTGATGTTACCATGGATACCATGAAATGCTTGGCCCCTCCTGGTTGGACGCTGTCAGAGGAACACCACGTAATTTTCAGGAACGAGGCCTTTTTTGCCCTCAAATGTTGCCTGGAGCCAACCTGGTTCCACTGAAGGATACACTACACAGAGGAAAATGAGAAAGTTTAGTGGTGACAAGTTTAGACAAGTATTATTACTCATACTTAGGGATTTAAAAATACCGGGGCACAACAATGGATATGTGGCCTGAAACCATTTCTGAGAGCGTTTTGGGACAGATGACAGAACATCATTGGGTCAACAGAGCTTACTACTGTTGATCTTGTACATGCTTTGTATATTTAGCAAAAGTAAATTATTCAATATTAAATGGAATGTTGTTTGCTGATTTGATGTTACCAATAATGCCTTAATTTTAGAAGCATTAACAAGACAGTTAGAAATTACAAATCAATCAGTAATGTTCCAGCAAATTCCAGAAAAAAAGATTGTTTCCATCTATTACTCACTATACATGAGCAATATTACACAAGTAGCAGTGCGATATGGCTATATGTTAGCATGGCTGTGATTTGGCAGTAGGCATGAGACCGCAGGACAGCGTTTGTGTTCGTGATAGTGATTTTAGTTACGTTAATCCATCACAAGGAAGTAAACAAGGAAGTTATTTTTACTTTCAACAACAGCTTGTAAGACACAGCCAGCAAATGCACTGAGCAGCGCTGTCATCGTAAATCACCCTTAACAGATGAACGAAGACATGGCTTTCCTCAGCGGACATTCAAACTGATGTTTTATTGTGAATATGAGATTAAGCTGAAGAATGAATGCTGTATCGGATGCAGGTAATCACACTCGCTCAGTCCATCTCTCTCATAATACTCTACATAATACAGGGAGCTTTTAACCATTTTAATACAATAAACTTTCAATGAAGAAACTCAACGTTCCTTCGTTACTTCTAAAGTGACGTTTTCGAATTAGTAACGGAGGCTTGGGCTCAGCTGTTAAACTGTCAAACTGAGATTTGTATCTGTGGCGGAAGGAAGTAATTCTGCACAAAAGACGGTTTTTAAAGACACCCCATTGTTGTCTCTTTTTTTATTTACACTCTTGTGCGGCCGAATCACAGCCATGCTGATATACAGCCATCTCGCACTGCTACTCGTGTGATATTGTTCATATATATGGAGAGAAAGAAAACTTAACACTTTTACATTTATTTAAATTAATAATTCAATTAATTTAAATTAATTAATATTAAATTGAATGTTGTTTGCTGATTTGATGTTACCAATGTAACTTAATGACATACAGTAGCTTAAATAGCAATAATGTCTTGATCTTAGAAGCATTAATAAAATTTAATTTAAAAGTCAGTCAACATAGTCAAAAAAAAAAAGGCAATGTTTTGATGGGGTCAGTGAAATTGCAGGCAAGACAAGCAAAAAAAACCTACCAGCCAACTGGGTCAGCAGAAAACATCCTTATTGTCGAGCCTGCAATCCCTAAGCATCAAATCTAGCATATACCTGTACGTCGTCCCACATGTTAAGTAAAGACTTAAATATTACCTCAAATCGTGGCTTAGTGAGGTGTGCTATTATTTTTCTAAGTGATCAGACATATGACTTTTGCTTAGTGAATAAACTGAACAGAAACACTCAAAACACCTTAGCAACTGCAAAGCAAAGCCCCTTTTCCACCCTTCATCTCAGACAAACACAGCATGTGTAGAAGTCCTGAATAAACTTGAAACACTGTAGCCATTACTTTTAAAGTTATTTTTGTGTCCATTATGTTCACAAAACAATAGTGACCTCAGGAAAGGGGTCATCAGTGAACCGCATATGCATGTATAGATGGATAGATGGATAGATGGATGGATGGACTGAATGGCAGACAGACAGACAGACAGATAGACGGATAGATGGATAGATGGATAGATGGATAGATGGATAGATAGATA